>NC_136065.1:1803950326-1804190326 GCF_964261635.1 Lissotriton helveticus | reverse complement strand
ACTTTTCTTAAAACAATGCTTCAATGTTTTACATATTATAAACAGAAGGCTGGGTGTTCCTATAAAAGAAATTGTGGGTATGTGCTTGTGCACAGCCTCTAATTTAAATGAAAGGTTTAATTGGGGTAGGTAAGGTTTGATGTGCTCTGAGGTATCGCTCTTTGATCTTGAGCGTAGTTGAAGAAGATCGATGGATCAGCCCTGCACATTGGGTTGAATCCCCCTGTGCCCAATCTTTTGTCCTCTATTCGTAGAGGCAGGGTCGGATTTAAATCGGCGCCCATTTGCCTAATGCCTTTCCTCAAATCACTGCTTCAGTGTAATTGTATTAAAAAGAAGGAGGGGGCTTAAAAAAATGCACCCATTAGTTTACACTAGTGAAACACACCTAAAAACAAGTGAGGACACCTCTACTGAGGCCCCCTGCCCCGCTCAGTATGTGCATACATTAATGGGCCGGCCAGCGAGACAAAGGGAGTGATACCTCTGCCTGTTGCTAAACCGGGGGTGGGGGACCGGCGGTGTTGGTGGGCGGGGAGTGGTAATGAGTGCCCATCTTCCTGCTGAAAGGCCACTCAGCCACCCACTGGGCCGCTGGCTGTATTCAGAAAATAGAGACACCGCCCAAATCGGCCCCAGACTGCTCAAAAAAGCAGCCCACAGCAGGAACTCAGACACCGGCCCCTCGGGCATTTCCCGAATGCCCGCGTTACCAATCCGAGGCTGGATAGAGGGTTCAAAGTTTGTATAATATTCTGAAAGAAACAGTAGTTAATATTTGTAATCCAATACATTTTATGTAATGGACTTCAATTCAAACCATTGATATATAATTTTCAAATGCCATCATCATGATCCTTTCAATTTTCCAAAATCCAATTCATTTCGGGGGGGGAGGGGTAGCGCCTTCATCAGGGATCACTTGAACGATTAGGATAGCCTAAGTGAATCGATGGGGCATACAAGCGTTCGCCTCCTTGTCGAAGCTGAAAAAAAAGCTTCGGATTGAATTGAAGTCCATTACATAAAATGTATTGGATTACAAATATTGACTACAGTTTCTTTCAGTATATTATACAAACTTTGAACCCTCTATCGAATAGGGGTTCCTATAAAAGAGGGAATATTTTCTTCATAGTAAGAGGTAATACTTGAACAGAGTGCGGCCTTTCAAGACGTGTTTGAAGTGCACCCCCCAAAAGTTGGACAGGCCTCATTAGCAGAACCACATACGCTGATTCGTCAAAATGCTAGAGGTAGCAAAAAATGCATCCCACACCTCCTTCCCCAGTGACATCACAGGGCCGACTGCTTGTCCCATCTGTGCCTTTAACTGGCTCCTATTTGCTGCTGAGGAGCAGGCGAGGGGGGGTGAGGAGGGGAGCAGGGGAGGATGGGGGGGGCAAGGTTTGGAAACTGAGCAAGTGCGAATCTTTGTGTCATGCTCACTTTCTGTCCCTGCTGCTGTTGATTTCATGACCCCTGAGGCCAGGAGCAGTGAGCACAGTGTCAGGACTAGCTCAGAACAAGCCAAGTGTACGAGTTGCTGCCCAAGGCTGCACTTAATTGAAATCCATGAAGGGTCAATCAATTGGCAGAGAGGAGGAGAAGCCATACTCCAATGGGGAACTGAAAGATGTGTAAGAGAGGAGGGTGACAGAAAACAAGGAAGGTGTGGAAGTCAGGACAGAAAGGAGAGATGGAGCAAATTAAGTGAAAAGCAAAGTGTCTGAAAGACTCTAACGAAATGGGGAAAAGGAGCTGAAGTAAGAGACGGGTGGAGCAAATTTAAAGAAGAAGATACACAAAAGTATTAAAACTCTGGGTTTATGGAAACATTAGAAGAGGAGTATAAACTTTGAAGGAGTAAGGCAGGTATATAAAGGTACGTGCCTCTAAGAGACAAAAGCAAAGGCGGTGGTGGACGAGTGCCTTGAAGCAAATCCTAAATTAAACATTTCAACACACGTCGCCATTTATAATGCTTTGAAGTAAAATATGATCAGATTGGATTAAATCCGTGCAGTGAGATGAAATCTCACAGCACAGACGTGTACACAGGCACTTGAAAATAGTCCTATCCCTTGAAGCAAAGGTTAAGTGGTCGCGGAGGTGGGCGCCTTGAAGGGAGGATTAGAGGCTGTATGTAGAGAGCAGGCGCCTTGAAGCGAAGGATTAAAGGCTGGTACACAGGAGGTCCCTTGAAGCAAACGAATTAACGGCAGGGGCAGCGCCTTGAAGAGGAGGATTAGAGGCAGGTGGAGACAGGCGCCTTGAGGACGCTGGTGGGGAGCAGGAGCCGTCAAGAGGCCTGAATAGATGATTGAAGGTAGGTGTAGCACCTGGTGGAGAGCAGCAGCATTGATGGGATGCATTAGGGTTAAGTGGAGGGCGAGTTCCTTGAAGGGGAGGATTAGAGGTAGGTGGAGGGGGGCTGCCTGGAAGGAAGGATTCGAGGTAGCTTGAAGGTGGGTGGTAGGTGGAGAGCAGGCATCTTGAAGAGGGGGACTGGAGGCTGTTGGGGAGCCGGAGCCTTCAAGAGGCATGAATAGAAGATGGTAGGTGGAGCGCAGGCCCCTTGAAGCGGAGGATCAGCGGTAGGTGGAAAACAGGTGTCAATCAAGAGACTTAGGCAGGTGGATTGGCCGAGAGGGAGGTGGAGAGGAGATATCTTCAAGAGTGTGAAGAGGAGAGTGGGCGCCTTAAGAAGTCTGATGGGCGCAGTGCTTAGTTTGAGCCGGTGCTCGTAGGTGGGGCCCACCAGCATTCATTTTTGGAGACTCGCACTTATTTTTCCTCCAAAAACTGTTTTTACAGAGCATAAGAGAGAAAAACACTGAATGGAGGAGAAATTGGAAATACGGAAAAACAGTGACAAAGGAAGAAACTGAGATGAAAAAGAAGCTGCGAGAGTGAGATAAAGAGGCAGATAGTGTCTTGTGGTAGATTAAAAAGGAATCAAAACAGCAAAGCAGCCTTGGTATTTGGCACCCTGCCCTTCGACAGCACCAACCGCATGCTTTTTAGCAAAACTTGGACCGAGCACGTGTTTTTTCTACAAATTAGGCACTGTATGGGTGGCAATTATAAATATTCATGAGAAATTTAGAAATGGACAAAGGGTGACCAGAAAGCAGGGGGAATGTGCAAATATACGAAAGCAGACTTCAAAGAGGTGTGAAAAGTGTGCAAGAATTCAAAAATGGAGAGAAAGCAGTTATCACAGAAAAGTGGTAGGAGAAGAAAAGTGGTATCATAGATGGGTGAAGGTGTGCAGAATCCAGGCAATGCACACAGTACAGGTGCCTTATAGAAGTGGAAGGTTATAAGGACTCAAGCAATGTTGCAAGAAGAAGTGCTATGAAGGTTTGAAGGCTTCAGGAAAGGCAGGGAGAAGAGGTGACGCAGGTGCACAGCACTGCAGACAGGCAGGAGGGTAGGATGAAGGCAGGGAGATAGGACAGAAGACCGGGAGAACGGGTACCTTGAAGAGGCGGAAGGCATAGTCATCGTCCATGTCAATGTTGATCATCTTAAGCATGTTCTTGATCTCCTTGAAGCTCATCTTGTTGTCCTTGTTCTCATCAGCCTGATGCAGGTAGTCCCTGATCCAAATGCAGAGGAGTTAAGGAAAACGAACATACCAGCCGCACTGTCTTCTTGCACTGGACCTTGCACCTACCACCTCACCAAGCGTAGAGCACAGAGATTGTACAAGGCATCACAATGAATTCTTGAGGCACCTTTCTGGGGTGACCTCTGCTCAGATAGCTTCAGATGGAAATAATAGCTGCTAATAGTATATAGACAAAGATAAATGTATAAGAAAATGGAATGATCATATGCAGGATTGATACAGCCCTGGGACTATGTACCTCCTTGTCTGCATACCTCTCTATGTATGAGGCAGGTGTGCTCTGACCTGTATATGGCATAGCTTACATCTTAGTTCTATGTGCATCTTGTTCCATAAGGACACAACGCATTTCTGTTACAGTCACAGGATGGTCCGCGGGCATGTTTATCCCCTAAAGACGAAGAAATCACACATACACACCTGGTGGGTGTGATACTCTAGAGGCTAATTAACAAGTGCCTGTCACAGCAGGCCAAACTCACAACTGTACACAAACATAACTCTCTAGGAGGCCTGCTAAATCCACACTCATCCATGCTCCCCACATATACATTCTCTCCCTTCATGTGGTTGACACAAACTCATGGTGAGGTAACGCTCCATCCAGTGCTTAGTTTGAGCAAGTGGTTTCCAGCGCTTGGCACCGGCACTTAATGTACAAAGGCGGCACTTATGACAGTACACCACATGGTGGCGCTACTTGTCTAATTTGAGACAGCACACACACACAAACACACACCTGCACACACTCTCTCTCTCTCAGAGGTTTTAATTCACTATACATTAAAACTGTATAATACCTGATGCTCAGGCCTTTCTTATAGATTTAGGTTGTCTAAAATAGCCAAATTGTCACACTTGTAGGCGTGTGATGGTTAGTAGTTGTGCTGGTCTGGCATTTGCAGCGCTGGCAAGGGCCATAGGAGGTGCAAGCTGCAGTGACCTCCTAAGAAAGACCCTGGCTCTTACTTTCATACAAATTAAGCACTGGTTCAACCTCTCCTCCACCATGGGAAGGGGCACACCTCCTCCTTTCCTGGGGTACTATACACAGAGGTGTTATACACCTACTCTGGGAGGTATCTCTAAAAAGGGTAAGGCAACAACTAATAAGTGCATCTCCAGCTGGGTTCACCTATATGTTATTCCCAGCCAAGAATGTTTGTCAGGAAGACATTGGGACTTTAGCATTGGCCAGGGGCCAAAGTCTGTGGGAAGGTCCTACTCACTATCTGTGGTACGCCAGGGTCCTACCTATGATCCTGAACTTACCCTCCTAGGTTGGTAGCTGTGGGGATGTAAAAGTCCTCTGCATTGTAATGGATGTATACCCTTGCCCTGAGTGCCCCAACTGTATTAATGTCTGGATCCCTAATGCTTTGTTGTAATAGGCAAACACGGGTCATGCGTGTGCGCCATAACATAGGCTTCTTTCAGGGACTGACATGTTGTTTGACCGGGAGGGGTGTCTAAAGCGCTACCCTCATAGTGGTGAAAGGCTACGGCCTTTACCATGAGTTATGCAGCACAAGCGCAGTGGTGAAAACACACTGTGTAGTGATCAATAGAAGTCAACAGTTCCTTTTTACCTGTGTAACTATAGTGAGGCCTACAGGCCCACTCATTTAAAGTTCAGCTGCTGTGTGCTGAATTCACCCTTGGTCTACATCGGTTTGGTGTGAAGTGCAGCATAGTGCATGTGTGATATACATGTGCTGGGTGTATGGGTGCCTGAGAACAGTACAATACAGGGCTAATGCAGTACTGTGCAGTGCATGCATGTTATATGCATGTGCTGGGTGTATGTGTACCTGTGAGTGTTACAATACATGGCTGGGTTCCATTTTGTGCTTCAAGCATGAGGAGAGGAGATAAAGGAATCCCCCCAGACAGGATGTCTGCATTCTTGTAGGCTGGGTGGGACACACTGGAGAGAGGGTTGGCCAGGCTCCCCTGGTATACTTCAAAGGATGCTCTTTCATTCAGAGAGATGTCACAAGGAAGGAGTCTGGACACATCTCAGGTAGGAGTTGGGGATGATAAAAGAGTCATAAATAGTAGGGTTGAGGCCCCAGGCTAACCTTTTGATACACATATCACTGTAGCTGACATCCAGGTGTGTGTTCCTCATCACTCCCATAACCTGCACTGTGGAGCTACCAGCTTTGGAGTCACTGCTGCTGCAACAGGCTGCTTTCTGGAGGAAGAGAGGGTAGGGCAGTTGGCACTTCAAAACACTATAAGAAGGGGAACTTGATACCCTAAACATTTTTAACAGCCAAGCAGTCAGTCACGCTGTGTGAGCAGGAGAAGCTCTGAAAGACATCTGCCTGTGGTCAGGACTGATGGCCAAGGTCTGCTAGTATTCCAGCTGGGTGTGAAGATATCAACCAGGGAATTCAAGACCACCTGCCCTGGACACTGGATCACCAGCGCCTGCCTACTTACCAATGACGATAGTGTCCTGTGAGGGAGAGGAGAGCTTTGGAGGAAGCGAGGGCCAGTGGAGAATCCTGTTGAGTTGATTCCTTAGCGAGGTATGACGAATTAGCTGCTGCACTGATCAAGTCATTGCCCATATGCAGGGAAAGTTGGCAACCCGCTTTTGCCAGTGGAGGACAGCTATGAAGTGATTTGAGATTGTTTCTGAACTGAACAGGTTATCCCCTGTGTGCACTGAGGAACTGGAGACCTAGTAGGCCAGGAAGGGGCTTCTGTAAAGAGATTGTGTTACCGAGTGGACGGTAGTTTGTGGGCCGTGGAAAGCCTACAAGCCAATATGTCAGGAGGGGCGCCAAGAAACGACTGCCATTCTGAGTGGGCCATAGCCATTTGCAGAGGTGAGCCGGAGTCCTGGTATGCCAGGAGGGGCCACTGTGAAGAAATCTGCTGTGTCATTTGGGTCGGAGCCTGTGTGCAGTGAAGAGACGGTGACTCCTATTGCCAGAGGGGGCCACCGGGACTAAGCATGAATTGTGACCTGGTCAGGATTGTCACCGGAGGAGACATAGCTCATTTGAAGAGGTGTTCCGGAGACCAGGTATGCCAAGAGGGGCCACTGTGAAGAAATCTGCTGTGTCATTTGGGTCGGAGCCTGTGTGCAGTGGAGAGAAGGTGATCCTTATTGCCAGAGTGGGCCAGTGGGACTAAGCAAGAAGTGTGACCTGGTCAGGATTGTCACCGGAGGAGAGAGGCCTCTATGCTGACTACTAAGGGCCTGTACTGTAACTGAGGAGTAGTATCAGGACTTTTTGCACTCTCCCCCCCACCCCCACCTCCCCACCGATCATGGGAAGGACCAAATAACTTACCCAGCTTGGAGGAGCCACGAAAACACTCCGGTAACTGCAGCTTTATTGTCAATCTCATTTGATTGCTTCTTATTCAACTGTTTTCCGTCCTCTTCTTGTGTTTGTTCCTACTCTGAAGTATAAACTCCTTATGATCATTTTGATTGGCTGACTTTTATCCTTCCTCTGCTCACATTTAGGGAACTATGGGCCCGATGTAGGTCGCCAATTACCGGTCGGTAACGGCCGATTTCGGCCGTTACCAACCGGTATTTGGGATTTGACATGTAGGTAGGCTTAATTTACAGAATCGGCATATTTACCGATTCGGTAAATTTACCGATTCTGTAAAATACCGAATTGGTAAATTTACCGAATCGGTAAATACAGATGTAGGTTGCACTGAAAACAGTGCCACAGGCCATTACCGATTCGTTATTTACCATGTAATACTATTACATGGTAAATAACGAATTCCAGTGTACATGCACATCTGTGCATGTACACCTGTGCCATGTGGCACACAGACATGCCCTAAGGGCATGTATGTGTGTCACATGGCACACAAGCCAGAAACATGGGTGCAACAGGTTGTCAAAGTGACACCCTGTCGCCTTTGTAAAATCGGTAATTTTACAGATTCGGTAATTACCGAATCGGTATTTGCTATTGAATCCTATGGGCTTCAAGGCCCATAGGAATCAATGGCAAATACAGATTCGGTAATTACCGAATCTTACCGATTCGGTATTTTTACCGAATTTTTTACCAACATAGCAATTACCGATTAGTAAATATCGAATCGGTAAAATTCGGTATTTATCATTCGGTAATTTGCTATTACCTACATCTGGGCCTCAGTTTTCTTTTTCATTTAGTGCACTATGACAGCGTGTGTCTTTTATAGTTCTCTCATTTGTTTGCTGCTCTCTCCCTGAAATACTTCACATGTGCTGTGTTGCGCTTCCTGCTTGTTTGTAAAATCACAGCAACATAGGTGTTTTGCTGTGGTATGGCTGAAGAGCATACTTTAGGAGTTGCATTCCATATATTCCATCAAAGGAAAGACATTGGCACACAAAGGCTTTTATGGAACTAGGGGAAGGGGCACCTGCTGCACTCAGCCAGCTGGCATCTGAGGCAGAATGTGTACTTAGCATGACACTTCTCCCGGAAGCCCTAAAATCAGCTACCTGGCCTACTACAGAGGACCACACAGTTGAATCCTGTGCAAAGTAAATTAGGCCTCGGCCTTGGGAAGCATCCCTCTTTACATTCTGACACCTCCTTATTCTTTCTTTTAATTATGTTCATAGTAATATATTGTTATTACAACCTGATTGTGTCTTGTAAACATATTTAGTGCCATACTTGATTTGGCATATAAATAATACAAATAGAAATGGGATTAGTAAGCAATGATAAACATAGTCTTACTTTTTCATGGATGTACCACATGGACAGAGTAGACAATCTTGATTCTCTGAAAAAACAGCATCTCTGAAAAAAAGAATGTCTCACTATATGAGAGACAGCACCTTGGTTTGTTTGCTAATTTGGGGATACTTCATGGAGGATGTGGATCCCATGCCAAGAATAAATCAGTAAATTTACTGATGGGATAAAACTATGAGCTTGGATTTAACATGAATAGCTGCTTTCAGGATCTTATTTGTAATCTTTATTCATAGATATCCCTGAAGATGTTATATATGTACTGAAATGCATTGGGTTTGTTTATATACATGATGACTGAAGAAACATGGATATCATTGGCCTTTCATATTATTGGTCATGAATACAACACTGAAAAACTTGTTTTACAGGGCATAGCTAGAACATGGGCCAAGTTGCTTAGTTCTGTAATCCTAGGGTATTTCTCTAGAATGGCACCTCTGTGGGATTCACCTGGGGCCCCGGGATGGCTTACGGACAGTCTGGTTTTGCCCTTGAGAGAGGCAGGTGTGGAGGTTTGGGGTGATTTGTTTGTAGATGGGGTTCTTGTTCCATGGGAATCCCTCAGGGACAGGGTTGGCTCAAACCTCTCCAGGTTTAAATACCTACAGATGGCTAGCTGGGCCCAGTCACAGACTACCACCAAGTGTAGATTCCCAGTAGGGGGAGGTAACTATCTTGAGTTTCAGCTCATTAATAAAATGCCAGCAAAAAAGGAAATCTCTTTTTGGTACCATACTATTCTAGATGAGATTGATGGCGAATTTCAGCTGGCCGATAAGCTTTGGGGGAGTTCCTTCTTGGACCAGGATGTGGGAAGTCTTTGGCTTAACTCTTTTAAGACACTGTGGGACACTGTCAAACCAGCATGGCTCCGAAGGAATGACCTCTTCACCCTGCACAGGGCCTATTATTCACCACAGAGGCTCTCAAAATGCTCAAATGACTTTCCAGTATCATGTATGAGGTGTGGGGCAATAGCTGCTTCGGATCTTCATATGTTTTTTGATTGTCCATCTCTGTCTCCCTTTTGGGCCTCTATAAGCAGACTATTGTCAAATTTGCTTGGTTGCCCCATTACAATCAATCCCGTATTAGCAATATTTGGTGTGATGGAGAGCGTTATAGGCCCTGCTAAATATCTTCTTTTCTATACCATCCTCCTGGCTAGGAGAGAAATTTGCAAAAAATGGTAGGACTTTACGCTACCCTCCTTTCTTGATTGGCGGGCATCAGTATTGCAGGTTTCCAGGCTAGACCTAATGAGATCGGGCAACCAAAATAAAAGAGCTTTTTGGAATCTTTTGAAGTGGGGACAACAGTGAGACGATGGATGTTTTTTTTTTCCCCTGTCCAATGATTACGCTGCCCCTCCTTTTTTTTTCCAGGCATATCCTGACACATCAGGTTGCGCCCTGTGGTGTTTGTTTGGAAACATGCCCAGTAAAGCTGCCCCGTAAAGGTCTCCGAATAAAAAATTCCCAGAGGTTCTGACATCACTGATAGGCGAAGGTCACCTTTCTATATGCCTATTTATCCAGTGTACTGAGGCAGTGTGTCACTCTCTCTGGGATTTAATTGAGCGACCAGGGTGGAGAATGAGGACAAAGAAAACAAGCATTGGAAATGCAATAGGTCTCGCATTAGGAAAGTTTGAGCGATTGGTATTGTAAATGACACTTTTTATTTATGTGTTGGTTTTGAAAATAGCAAAATTAATAGCTTTGTCAGTTACAATGTCAATAGTTTTAACTTTCGCAAATGTGACACCTATAGCATTTGTAATGCAATGTGTGTTGTATTTACATGACTTAGATGCATTGATATTACAAATAACAATGGCTTTTAATTTTGTAAATAATTAATACTTAAATAAAATTTATTGTAATTTATAATGGCAATAGCTTAAACGTTTGTAAATAACTTTTGTGAAGATTATGTTCAGTGTATTTTATTGTGACGAAAATCCAAGAACATTGCATTTGCACCTACACACACACACAGAGCCACACACACACACACATACATATAGATGTGGTGGTGGTGGATCTGGGGGATATGGTGGTGGTGATGGTGGATGTGGTGGTGATGGTGGTGGATGTGGGGGTGGGTGTGGTGGTGGATGTGGTGGTGGTGGTGGATGTGGTGGTGGTGGAGGTGGTGGTGGATGTGGTGGAGGTGGTGGATGTGGTCGTGGTGGATGTGGTCGTGGTGGATGTGGTGGTGGTGGATGTGGTGAAAGTGGTGGTGGATGTGGTGGTGGATGTGGTGGTGGATGTGGTGGTGGAAGTGATGGTGGATGCGGTGGTGGATGCGGTGGTGGATTAGGTGGTGGATGTGGTGGTGGATGTGGTGGTGGTGGTGGTGGATGCGGTGGTGGTGTTGGATGCGGTGGTGGTGGTGGATGCGGTGGTGGTGGTGGATGTGGTGGTGGATGTGGTGGTGGTGGTGGATGTGGTGGTGGTGCATGCGGTGGTGGTGGAAGTGGTGGTGGATGTGTTGCATGTAGTGGTGGATGTGGTGGTGGATGTGGTGGATGTGGATGCGGTGGATGTGGTGGTGGATGTGGTGGTGGATGCGGTGGTGGATGCGGTGGTGGATGCGGTGGTGGTGCATGTGGTGGATGTGGTTGTGGTGGATGTGGTGGTGGATGTGGCGGTGGATGTAATGGTGGATGTGGAGGTGGTGGTGGATGTGGTGGATGTGGTGGTGGTGGATGCGGTGGTGGATGTGGCGGTGGATGTCATGGTGGATGTGGAGGTGATGGTGGATGTGGTGGTGGATGTGGTGGTGGATGTGGTGGTGGATGTGGTGGTGGATGGGGTGGTGGTGGTGGTGGATGGGGTGGTGGTGGGTGGGGTGGTGGGTGCGGTGGATGTGGCAGTGGATGTGGCGGTGGATGTGGTGGTGGATGTGGCGGTGGATGTGGTGGTGGATGTGGAGGTGATGGTGGATGTGGTGGTGGTGGATGCGGTGGATGTGGTGGTGGTGGATGTGGTGGTGGAAGTGGTGGAGGATGTGGTGGTGGATGTGGTGGATGTGGTGGTGGTGGATGCAATGGATGTGGTGGTGGTGGTGGTGGGTGTGGTGGATGTGGTGGTGGATGCGGTGGTGGTGCATGTGGTGGTGCATGTGGTGGTGGTGGATGTGGCGGTGGATGTGGAGGTGGTGGTGGATGTGGTGGTGGATGTGGTGGTGGATGTGGTAGTGGATGTGGTGGTGATGGTGGATGTGGTGGTGGATGTGGTGGTGGATGCGGTGGATGTGGTGGTGGTGGTGGTGGATCCGGTGGATATGGTGATGGTGGATGTGGTGGTGGATGCGGTGGTGGATGGGGTGGTGGTGGTGGTGGATGGGGTGGTGAATGTAGTGGTGGTGAATGTGGTGGTGGTGGTGGATGTGGGTGTGGTGGATGTGGTGGTGGATGTGGTGGTGGATGTGGCGGTGGATGTGGCGGTGGATGTGGCGGTGGATGTGCCGGTGGATGTGGCAGTGGATGTGGTGGTGGATGTGGAGGTGATGGTGGATGTGGAGGTGATGGTGGATATGGTGGTGGTGGTGGATGCGGTGGATGTGGTGGTGGTGGATGTGGTGGTGGATGTGGTGGTGGATGCGGTGGTGGATGCGGTGGTGGATGCGGTGGTGGTGCATGTGGTGGATGTGGTGGTGGTGGATGTGGTGGTGGAAGTGGTGGTGGATGTGGATGTGGTGGTGGATGTGGTGGATGTGGTGGTGGTGGATGGGGTGGATGTGGTGGTGGATGTGGTGGTGGGTGTGGTAGATGTGGTGGTGGATGCGGTGGTGGTGCATGTGGTGGATGTGGTGGTGGATGTGGCGGTGGATGTCATGGTGGATGTGGAGGTGATGGTGGATGTGGTGGTGGTGGATGCGGTGGATGTGGTGGGGTTGGATGCGGTGGATGTGGTGGTGGTGGATGCGGTGGTGGTGGATGCGGTGGTGGTGGTGGAAGTGGTGGTGGATGTGGTGGTGGAAGTGGTGGTGGATGTGATGGTGGATGTGATGGTGGATGTGATGGTGGATGTGGTGGTGGATGTGGTGGTGGATGTGGTGGTGGATGTGGTGGTGGATGTGGAGGTGGATGTGGAGGTGGATGTGGTGGTGGTGGTGGTGGTGGATGTTGTGGATGCGGTGGATGTGGTGGTGGTGGATGTGGTGGTGGATGTGGTGGTGGATGTGGTGGTGGATGTGGTGGTACATGTGGTGGATGTGGTGGTGGTGGATGTGGTGGTGGTGGATGTGGTGGTGGAAGTGGTGGTGGATGTGGATGTGGTGGTGGATGTGGTGGATGTGGTGGATGCGGTGGATGTGGTGGTGGTGGGTGTGGTGGATGTGGTGGTGGATGCGGTGGTGGTGCATGTGGTGGATGTGGTGGTGGTGGATGTGGTGGTGGATGTGGCGGTGGATGTCATGGTGGATGTGGAGGCGATGGTGGATGTGGTGGATGCGGTGGATGTGGTGGTGGTGGATGCGGTGGATGTGGTGGTGGTGGATGCGGTGGTGGTGGATGCGGTGATGGTGGTGGATGCGGTGATGGTGGTGGAAGTGGTGGTGGATGTGGTGGTGGATGTCATGGTGGATGTGGAGGTGATGGTGGATGTGGTGGTGGATGTGGTGGTGGTGGTGGATGCGGTGGATGTGGTGGTGGTGGATGCGGTGGTGGTGGAAGTGGTGGTGGATGTGTTGGATGTGGTGGTGGATGTGGTGGAAGTGGTGGTGGAAGTGGTGGTGGATGTGGTGGATGTGGGGGTGGTGGATGCGGTGGATGCGGTGGTGGTGAATGTGGTGCTGGATGTGATGGTGGATGCGGTGGTGGTGCATGTGGTGGATGTGGTGGTGGATGTGGTGGTGGATCTGGTGGTGGATGTGGAGGTGATGGTGGATGTGGTGGTGATGGTGGATGTGGTGGTGGATGCGGTGGTGGTGGATGCGGTGGATGTGGTGATGGTGGATGCGGTGGTGGTGGTGGATGCGGTGGTGGATGGGGTGGTGGTGGTGGATGGGGTGGTGGATGTGGTGGTGATGGGTGTGGTGGATGTGGTGGTGGATGTGGCGGTGGATGTGGCGGTGGATGTGATGGTGGATGTGGCGGTGGATGTGATGGTGGATGTGGTGGTGGATGTGGTGGTGGAGGTGGATGTGGAGGTGATGGTGGATGTGGTGGTGGTGGTGGATGCGGTGGATGTGGTGGTGGTGGACGTAGTGGTGGTGGACGTAGTGGTGGTGGATGTGGTGGTGGTGGACACGGTGGTGGTTGTCGTGGACTTGTTGGTGGTGGATGTGGTGGCTACCTACTTTGTAAATAGCCTTCCCTTTGACCTGGTACAAAATATATTATTGTACTATGGTCTTGAGTATGTGCAGTTTTCTATCATATTACAAAGAGAAAAATAATGGCGTTACTCTATATTTTGCACCAGTGCAATTATTTCTAATATGGCAATGGGCGCGTACGTTATTAAACTACACACTGCCAAAGTAATCGGGTGAATTTGATTGTAGAAGAAGCAAATCGGATTTACCGACGAGCAAAAATCTTGTAGAAAACAGGTACGAGTAAAACACGTGGAGCATCAACTTGACCACCAGATGGCGATACATCGTGCCCGGTTTTAAGAAACATTCGAGTCAAACAAACTAGTAGAAAAAACAAGCATTCCTCGGTGGCGGCGTGGTTGCAAAGCAAGCCCAGCAGATTGCAGGGATCTGAACAGACTAATAATGTCTATGTAAATAAACAAAAAAAATACAAGTCTATGCATGCAATTTATACCTGACCACAAGTTCATGCTCCCGTTGTAATGTATGGACCGTGCAACTACATGAGACATACTTGCATAACATACCTACACTCACTTTCCAAACTCTACCTCTGTAGAGTGTAAGGAATGCATGCCAAGCTTATATGTGGCTGAATGTGCCTTCCTGTAATGTAACTGATGCTTATGTAAAGCGCCCACCTCTGTATCGAGTTTATGCTAGATAAAACAGCAAAGGGAAACAAGACGGAGGGCATTGCTGTGGGGAGGGGGGAGGAGAAATGCGACATGGGGCGGGGCGGGGAGAGCGGCGATGAGGGTGTGAAGTAGCAGGGGCCTTTGAAGTGAAGCTAAGCTTCACTTCAAAGGAGTGGGAGGAGTGCTGCTGGGGAACAGATGGCGATTTGATGATGTGCACGTGCATTTTAGGTCAATGCGCTTGCGCATTGACCTAAAAGCGCACAGGCACAGCATCAAATCGCCAGTCTAGGTAAACCTTGTTTAAGCCCCTATAGTCTCGCTCAATGCGCATGCGCATTGAGAGGCGAGACCTAAAAAGGAAAAGAAAAAACACTGAAAAACTTGCACTTGGAACTGCCAATTTTTTTAATGCAGAATAAGTAAAAATTAGCCCTATTTTAGCATGTAAATAATCATAACCGGACGTATGAAAGTTTTATTAATGGCAATGTCAAACGTGGGATCTGAGAACAAAGGTTCATTAGTAATACTTAATGCAGAGTAAACATGCAAACTTGGAGCCTTTCATGATAGCAGGGGGTGAGAGGGTGTAACAGCACATCAGCACATTTTTTGGCTCTAAAACAATTGAAGTCCAGCCTTGAAAACATCCACACCCTGAGCTGTTCTTGCATCAAGGCTTGGTCCAGCCTTGCATAACCTGGCTATGAAGCACGCAAGACCACCCAGTGCCTAGGTGACGCTCCCTCACCTCTCTCTAGGGTGGGATCGTCTCTGGAATCAGATCCTTGCTTTGAAGTTCACCGAGCTTTTGACTCTCCACTGAACAATCCCTTCAGCTGCACAAACACACAAAGCAAGTACATAATAATGCCCAGATGTCAAGGTACAAGCAAAGCGTCTCTTTCATATTGCGGGGGTGATGGTCAGATTTCTTAATACTACACAAGCACAGTGCAGTTATCATGGGGTACAGTCATGGACAGAAGTTGAGTTTGCAATATTTGGGGGATGATCAACCTGAACGGGTCAATTTCAGAGGTTAGGAAGATACCACTTGGATGAGCCCTTGAGGGAGGGCGAACAAAGCGATACGAAAGGGAGGGGGCAAGGCTTACGAGACACTGTACCATAGGTATAAGATGGCGGATGTATGGAGAGGCTGTGGTGGGGGGGGGCACCCAGGGTTTTCATGACCTGGCTGGCCTCGGACATGCAAATATGTCCCCTTATATCCCAAGAAGCATGCTGTAGCATCAGCTAGCAAGCACCATCCTGCATTGTGCTGGTCAGAACATCACTTCTGGTCACAGCTCTCTCCACAGAAGAAGGGATAGTGCCAAAAAAAACAATCAATATGCCACCATTACACTGAATGGATGCTTTACTGTGCATAAAGGGCTACTGATACACTCTTTTGGCAGAGTAAGGATAGGTGACGTATCCACCTACTTCTTGCCCAAAAGTCTATTTATTGCAATACTGTTCCAACAGTTTTTCTCTAGTGGCGCTAAAGTGCCATTTGTCAAATACATAAATAGGAGTTGGTCTCATTCTTGGGAGCGAGGGAATTGAGAAAGCTACTTTAACAACTCTACTGGGCCATAAATTAATGAGGTATAACACTAATGGGCCCATCCACGTCTTACCCAACATGGTGCTGTATACAGGCGCCATAGCTGCAAAACAGTGCAAAGGATATTGGTCGAGTTTCTCCCGTTGGCTCATGGCCTCCACTCGCTTTATCAGTTTATTCAGGCCACGGACCCATAGCTGGGCCTCCATCTCGGTTGGAGCAGCGAGGTCCAGGTTCCGGCGCTTGCCCTTAAAGGAGATGGTGAGGCATTGCTTCTCAGGGAAGGTGTGACCATACTTCTGCAGCCCCTCGGACTGGTGTCCCTCCCGGACTCCTTCAATATGCATCACTGAAACTGCAAAGAGATGAAAGAAAGCGTAGATGTGAGGCCAACATGTGTAGTCTTTTGTACATGTGCCTCAACCTTTTAATATAAACATACTTACTATGTAAATTGGACCTAAACCTGTTGTATTGTCTTACATCTCACCACTCATAAACATGTATACTCAATAAGAGGGAACACAAGTTACTCAAAAGCCTGTTAAAGGACGAAGTGGCAATAAAATATTAGAGCGGTAGACGTCAACAGCTCCAGAAACATGACATTAATATGGAAGTAGAACCTACATGTGCATGTATATATATGTGTGACATATACATATATAAAGAGCACAGTCCTACAATACCGCCTCTAACTTTTGTATTTGCATTTTCTCTATGAAAGTTCTGGGGTAAACCACTTCAACTTTGGATTTGGGGCTCAATTATCAGAACTTTAACAGAACTAAAATGTAAAAATTGTCAGCAATCTGTATGTTAAATGCATTAAAAATGCATTACAGGGCAAGCAGTCCTGCAGATAAGGAGGTGTTAACTATGCTTTCTGTAATCTACATAAGAGTTTTGGGTTAGGAACCGACTGTTAATAGCCTATTGCATAGGAACCAACAATGGAATTTAAAACCCAATCTAGATTTTGCAAGCTACCTAAAAATGTTAAATGATTCTGTAAAAAGCACAAGTCACATAATGACCTACGACTGGCGGGTTCCAAAGATTCAGCAACGGACAAAGGTTTTGGAGAATGGAAGAGGCAGGCTGATTTGTTGACCACAGTGTGGCGCATAAGTTACTGTGTGAGTGTCTGATAAACTGCTACAACTGACTCTATTCGAATGAGAAAGTGGTTGGCGCTGGTGGGCACGGTGTATTTCTTGCACTTTATCAGGTCCATTGGGAAATGGGTTTTTCTTTGGGCACTGGATTTTAGCATTACAAAGGATTTACCACACTTCCCACATTACCCACATTATCCACTCACGAATTAATTGATTGCATTAAATTGAGCAACTTCTACGATTAAAGACACACCCAACAAGGGAGACAGTACCCCTTGCCAGCCACAGACCAACCGGTCGCTCTGCCTAAACCCCACCGGGGTGCACCTATCTGGGCCCCCTTCGAGGCTGTCCGCCCCCCCCTCCTTTTCCCAGTCCTGATGAAGACCCGCACTGACCCTTTGAGAGGGCTTATCCAGGGTTGAAACGTCGACACTCAAATCCTTTGAACCAGCTTTAAGGACTCTGCGAGAAGACCAACGGATGTGGTCCCCAGAAGTTCCTAAAAACCTTGTACTACTGGCCATTTTCCCCTCCTCCTTTCCCCTCCCTGTCCCCTTCTAAACACCACTGTATATTTAACACCTTCACACATATTACTGAGCACTGAATGTCACCTTTCTTCACATTTGATGCACCATTTTGTACTTTGTACAGCCTTTCCATAATTTAAATCAGGGTAATTATAAATGAAAATAATTTATAAATGTGTTTTGATTTACCCCAGATGGTTTGGATTTACATTCTTTTTTCCTAGATGAACTCACTTCAAAATGTATATGTTCTTTCTTCTTTGATAAAATTGCTTTGTATGTAAAATTATATTTTTCTATATACAATAAAGAATTTCGGAAATAAAAAAAAAAAGAAATGTATATATTGTTTAGTATTCAGAACAACTTAAAGAAATAGTACATACCCGACAAAACCATTTGTATACTTTCAGCTTTCAAAATCGGCCTCCAAAGCCTCCAAACCATTGGGGAAATGCCCGCCCATGGAATGACACTTTTAAGTCACAGTTTCGATTCGTGGTCGGTTGACTCAGCCTGTCATACTTAAGAGCTCAATAAAATGAGAACCGCTGAGCCAGGTAGAGGCAGCATCTACTTCTTCCGGCACTTCAACAACACAGAATGAGAGTATTACCATATAGCATCCTAGCTAATATCTCCTCCCTCTGGCACAAATATAATACAATATATATATACATCTCTCTCTCAATATATATATATATATATATATATATATATATATATATATATATCCGCTCCAAGGGCCCCTCACCGCACTCGTACGGGAATCAGGAAGCAGCACTCGCAGGGTAAATTCACAGTCAGTTTATTTTCAAAAAAACGCGCTTTCGGCACTCGGCCTTCCTCAGTAATGAAACGCGGAACGAGGCAACATTTCATTTTAAAACCATCACGTTTCTAGTCAAATCAACATGTTGATTTGACTAGAAACGTGATGGTTTTAAAATGAAATGTTCTTGCTCTTGCAGAAACCGATGTAATATATATATATATATATATATATATATATATATATATATATAGAGAGAGAGAGAGAGAGAGAGAGAGAGAGAGAGAGCGAGCTGCAGCTTATTTACAATCAAATTAAAACAATGTCTTCATCGTAAAGAGCAAATTTCACCCAGTAACAGTGTAGCATTCTTATCTAACTGCAGGGAACGTATATCCCTACGTTCTTTCCAAAGTTGACGCTGATTCTTCGAAGCACTGCGTGGCTGCTGTTCTGCTACACTATGCTGTTCAGGTTCCCGGCTGTGTTGGAAATGTTTTCTGCGTGGGCTCAGGTACTGATTAGAGGTGTTGGTTTGCTCCTGTGGGGCAGAGGTGTATAAATGAAAAGGGTGGCAGGCTTGTTCTGGCATGCTGGAAGCAGTAAATACATCTCTGACAGAGCCTAGCACAAAATATAAGCGGTATTTCACAAATAGCCTCCTTCCTCGGAAACCCACGCGCCCAAAGAACAATGGCACGCGGGCCTGTCCCTCCACGACGCCTGACGCAGTGACGCTCCCTGTAGGAAGCCCGGCAAACACCGAGCACGCTGGGTAAACAAGGGTCTAACGGTGGCGCGAGGCGTATGAACAATAATAGCGAGTGCTGGAGGGGCGCCCTCGCGTTTACCCTCACCGTTCGCCCACACAGTCCCTGTATGATGTCCATGGAGTCTATGGTGCCCGTTTCTATGCACAGGGCATCTCCTGAGTGTACCAGATACCTTGGTTGCGTGTCTTTTAATAAAAAAAACAGCTATGAAAAGCCTGCTATCTATTGCTGTTTGTACTGGGTAAACGTGGCACTGAATGGGGGCTGTGTTTGCTTGCTCTTTGCACAGCTAGGTTTTCAAACAATGCAGGATTACGGGTGCAGGTGAGCGGAGCACTCTTTTAATGGTCTCATTCACTGCCGCACTTCTGCCACACAACTGGAAAGTCAACGCATATTTAAAGGCCACTCCTGCTCTGTACTGCAAATGTTTGCTCTTAAAATGCTAGACTTCCAGGAAATGCACTAGAAAGCTGAACATTATTCTGTTTTTTAAAACCCATCTCAATGGCGCTTCCAGACAAGCAGGTATTTATCCCAGAAGCGAGCTACATTCAAATTAAATGAATAATTGAAGATCATTTAAACTCAGACTCTGATTTCTCTTGTGGTTTATCTTAAAGCCTGGTTAAGCTTCCACTGAGATCTCGGTGCCCGGCAGCTAGAAAGGAACTCTCCAAGCTCAAGCAAAGCATTTGACAGGCTGGACGGGCAGACTGGACAGAGGTGAACCAGTGGAAGGCTGGAGCGAGTGATCCATGGGGTACCTACACACCCTATCTGTTCAACAGTATGCCTCTTCCAAGCTCTCTGTTCCTCTATCTATCCGCTCAATAATGCAACTTTCCCAAGATAACTCTCAATATTGTGCCTCCTAAGTTATTTGTTTAATAATGTTGCTTCTCCATGCTAACTAGTCAAAAATGTACCCCAAGCTATCTATTCAATACATGACCACTAGCCTCTTCGGTCCCATAATGCATCTCCCAAAGATAACTTTTCCATTATAGGCCTCCCACCAACCCTGGCTCCACTAATTGGCTCCACAAATTATCTGGTCCATTGCGCACTTCCTCAAAAATAACTTATTCTCTGGTATCCCTTTCTCAAATTTTTATCTTCCAATACTTTCTTTTCCTCAGGAAAAATGTTTGTCTGTACATCTCTTCCCAAGTTATATGTATAATTATGTGCTTCCCTCCAATCTATTAAGGTTTTTTCTAAGATACCTTCATTATTGTGTTACCGGACAGCCATAGAGGGCACAGTACTTCCATGTGTGCAGAGATGTGCTTGAAGCGACTTAGATACAGGTAAGTCTTGAGGAAGGGGACACTGGGATCGGCAGGGATAAGAATTCTGCCACCTGCTTGATGAACTGCAATCCATAGTTTGTGATGATCTGAAATTAAGGTTTTGAATAAACCCTGTATGTGGGTTGATAATTGAGAGCTTGTAATGTTGCGGTATAACAATTTCAATTGCTTTTGGCATTAAAGTGTTGCAACCAGGGCATATTTTCCTCAGGGTGCAATTGTTTCAATTTTTATCTATACCACTGAAAAAAATTACAGCCAATTTATTCCGGTCATTACCAGTACCACAAGTGTTGCATTTGAACATGTGTTACGTGCTAATGTCCCAACATAAAATTGATCTTGATTGGTTCAAGATGTATGTAATAATGATAAAAGAATAAGGAGAAACACATTTCTAACTTGTTTTAATAAAAGAGCCACAAACTGATATAATTTTGTGTTGTTTTGAGATTCCAACATGGCACTTTATGTGGCTATAAAATGCCCATCTTAGTCTGTAGGGGTAACAAGCTGGAAGCGCTCTAACAATGCTACGATTTAATAGCAATTGTTTCAAAATCCGCACATGCTGGACAGTTCAACTGATGGCCCACTTGTATGGCTAAGGGCACTTTCCAATTGAACGTGTGTGATTTTATTGCACATGTACAACAACATATTTCTCTAAGGTTTGCATGAATATCGGCCGGTAAATAGCTTGAGAGAGTGAAACTTGGTGGGGTTATATAATATGTGCGTGTAGTCTTGGCCCCACATTCTCAGGTTCTGTTCCAGGCACAGCCTTTGAGTGAAGTGATACTTCTCCCAGCAGGTAGCATTGGGGAAGTCTCCAATCTGGAGCATCACAACATAGGCAAAATGAAGTGTGAAATCCCTGCACCGGACTATCATCAGGTTTACTGCACCAGCAATCAGAGGAACAGAAGGAAAAGCTCTGCCTAGAAACGTCCTCACCATGAACAACAGAATCTGCAGTCCCACCTCTCACACTTAACTCTACCAAACTAGCATTGCTCAGGACAAAAAAGTAATCAGCAGCTCCTTCCTAGCAAGGCCCTCTTTGAATTTTAAAGAGGAGTCCTGTCTCCATTCTCCCTCATTTCAGTGACTGGTCTCCACGCTGTGTCCAAAGGAATGCTGGAAATAAACCTTCACGGTCTGGGGAGGCTGCCCTCACCCCAAACCTGTGCCCTGCTAAAGCAGGTTCATCCATAATGGACCCCCTATTTCTTTGCTAATTAACACTGTGACCCAAACTTTAAAGGTGAACATCATCAAACATCCAATCCAGCATCTGCAGAATCTCTTTTACAATGTTGTATTATTTACTCTGTATATAATCTCATTATGATATGATCATGAGGTCACTAATTCTTTAAGTGCAGCCTAAACTCATGATATTTCACTATATACATGACTATTACTTTACACTTCCAACCCCTATGCATATCAGCTGTCCTAGCTGAAGCGATGATCTATCAGTGGCCTAGCAGAAGACAAACTGTTCATCTGATTCTGGTGCTAGCAAAAGTACCTAATATAGCACTAATTTGCATGCAAATAACGTTTCTTGCTACAATTTTGCATCCTAAAATTGCATGCCATCTCAAAAAGGCTCTAAAATATTCCTAAAAACCCTGCTAGAAAAACTGACTTGAGTTAAAATTTTGGATTATTTACTGTCCTTTTTTCTAATGGCCCTCTACTTACTTCTCTTGCTCTCCATGCCTCCTTTCACTGAGCACAGCCTACTATAAATCACATGCATGTTTACCTTAATCTCTAAAATTATATTTCTGAAAATCCTGTACCAGACCAGTCTACAGCAATAACCCCACCCATTAACGGAATAGGCGTGAAATAACTGAAGCAATTTGCCACCTGTAGCTGAAAAAAAGGAGGACTTTAATGTAGTCCACCCCTGCTGGTCCCAACAAGCTACATAGTACGACCACTCCTTAACACAACAATAATCAGATATGGCATGATATTAACAAAGTCCATCCAATCAAACCTCACCATTTCTCACAATCAATCTATGCCTGCTCAGGACCATAAATGTATACCAAAATATCTCGGAATAGACAATCCAGTACAGTAACTAGCTAAGTGGACTAGAATCATATGAAATAACATACCTGCAGAGCTATTCAAAGCTGCCAGCATACTGAAAACCAACTGCGTGCCTCTTTCTCACACTTCTTCACCCATCACACTTCTAAGCGCTGCATCCTATAATATGATAATTGCACCTAGGGGGTCATGAAGTACAACATGGAAACGCTTCTCACATATGATTAAAAAAACGGTAACATACTTTCAACCACACACTGTACAGCGCGCTATATAAATGTTGCAATACAACAGATCTGCAATACAGCTGCTTCTCACTATGTGATCAATTCCATTTTGGACCTCCTAAAACAGTTTGTTCTTCTGGAACCCCAAAAATAAGTTCTGCTCTCTATTTACCTATATTATCTGCTCTACATTCTGGCTGTCTTTTCCACAATGTACCTAGACTTATGTGTTCCATTTTGTGGTGATCATTTTATGTATGCAATGTGCTCTAAGCAAGCGCCTCTAAGCTCTTTTTATTTTGATTGTCAGTAAGGTCAGTCATTAGCACAGATATACATTTTAGAGTATAGGGTTGCACCCTAATGTGTACAGTAAATTATCCTGCATGCGAATAGCCTTGTTGAAGAAACTGGGTACGGATTGGTTAAATGAAAAGCAACTTTTTGTTCAGCGCTTTAAAGCGCCTTGGCTCTGACAGGAACAAAGGGTATGACCTTCTTTTCTGCAAATAAAAGTGTTGGGAGCGGGACAGGAATGAACAGCAGCTCACAAGAACTGTTCTCCCTTAGGAACATTTGAAAAGAATGGTACAAACCGAGGAATTTTACAGCATGCTTTTAACATAATATGATAAACAAATTACACTTTATGAGTATAGACACTTCTTTAATTCATTCTTTCATTCTGATATCTTTTTTTCTTTCTCTCCTTTTACTCTTCATTATCTCCTTTCCATCTATTCATCAATCATTCTTTGTTTCTTTTTTATCATATTTCTTTCATGCTTTCTATTATCCTTTCTCTCTATGTTGCCTTCATTCCTTCTTCATTCCTTTTTCCTCCTATCCATGCTTCCTACAATCCACATCTCACTTCTGTCCTTCTTTATATTATTTCACGTTCTTTCTTCGATCTTTTTTCCTTATTTCGTTCCTTTTCCTTCCTTCATTATTATTGTCCTTCTACCCTAGTTTATGTCTTTCTTTTCATGTTCTTTCCCTTCTTTGTTTGTTTCTCGTCCTTCCTCCATTTCATCGCTCTTCTTCCCTTCCATCTTTAATTCTTTCTTTCTCGTTTTTCATTATTTAATTCAATTTTCATGGCTTTTCTTTCTCTCATTCCACTTTTCTTTTTAATGTTGGTTCTTGACTTCTTCTCTTCTTGATGCCCTTCTTTCAGCTCTCATATCATTCTTTCGTTAGTTCCTTCTTCCTGCATCTCCTTTTCTTTCTCTTTCCTCTCTTCCATCTTTCCT
This sequence comes from Lissotriton helveticus, assembly GCF_964261635.1. Classification (NCBI taxonomy): domain Eukaryota; kingdom Metazoa; phylum Chordata; class Amphibia; order Caudata; family Salamandridae; genus Lissotriton; species Lissotriton helveticus. The sequence continues at coordinate 1,804,166,316 of NC_136065.1, read as the reverse complement.
TTGTACTTTCAGTACTTCTTTTGTGTATTTATTTCCATCATGTTTCAGTTTTATCTTTCTTTCCTTCGGTCTTTGCATTCTTATTTTATTGCTTATGTGCACTTTCTCATTTGTTATTTCCTCTTTGAAACAAATCTCTTTGAGTTTGGTTTCTCCGGCACCCTCCCCCTCCCCCCCAGGTATGTCATATAACCTTATCCTTGCCGTGTTTCTTGGCTACTGTCTTGTGATCTGCAAGTCATGGTTCAAAGTTAAGAATGGCCATAAAAAGAATTTACTCTGCCTAGAAGCACCCCCGCTGATAGCGGATGCCTCACTTCGCCTTTGGTTCCATCCAGGGCAAAGCGAAAGATATTTTTGCAAAAGAATTGTGCAGAGCCCACACCCTTCAAAGTGGTCCGGAGATTAAAGTGTTTGCCAATCGCATTTCTGAAGGCAGGGATAAGTTGGTGACCCTCGATGGGAATGCAGCCCTATGGTGCAACAGGGGGACAAACCTTTTCATGTTAACCCTTTCCAGATCTGTAACGGGATGACATTGCGTTATTTTTAAAGACAGTCCTAATACGAGCACAGTCACCAGGGAATACACGGAACTTGAAAAGTCAAACCTCATTTTGCTTAAATGTTTACTTTGGAGTATTTCTCTCTGTAGTAAAGGCTGGCCCGACTATCCACTGGAAGGTACTAGAATGGAAAAGCATACATGCCGACAGACCCGATTTATCTTTCTCCCGCCTGAAATTCTCCTCCTTTCAATAGAAGTCAATGGGGGAAATATACCCCCCAAACTTTTTTTTTAATCTCACTCTTACCGATTTCTTTTAAACATATTTTATTGATTGTGCAATGTAGCATTTTCAATTAAATAAGCATTTTTCCCAATATACTCATCTCTTGTCCACATTCTAATATAATCACGACAGACACAGACATTACTTGTGATGGTCCAAGACTTTTTGATGTCCTTAATGTGTGGCATTATCCAAATAGCAAACAAGTATGTTTCATACATTTATAGAAATAATTCTTGAAAACACACAACAAAATTCAAAACACCACTGGAGCAGCCACCCAGTTGTATATATATAATGGTACCATCGCCAAAGGTGGAGTGTACTCGTATTCTTACTCGTTAATAAGGTCCACGGTATGAGGGCCAATTATCTCCGCTATACAATAGCCATAAAGGCATTCTTGCAATATACAGAAACATTAATCCTAATGTGTTCCGATACCGACAAAAGCAGAATCTTCACTGCTTTATCCATTGGGGGCCAATCATATAGCACTGCTTCCCAAGCCCGTACGTAATCATGACTCCTCAGCCCTCGCCATGCTTCTTTGTACTGATGCCCCCTCGCACTCTGCCCACTTAAGCAACTCCTTTCTCCACCCTGAAGACCAGTTCCAGCTGGGGATTTCCAGCACATAGAGATTTGACGATGAGCCAGTATTAAGGCTAGGTCAAGAAATCTAGACATTACAACATTAGGTTTGGCCATAAGGAAGAGCCCAAGCATGGAGATCGCAGGAGTTTTACTAATATTCTGACCTATGGATTCGTTAATGAGTTGCACCACCGTTTCGCGGTATATTGTAAGCAAAGGACATTCCCATACCATATGATAAAATCAGCTCCCTCTGCGTTACATCGTGGGCATACCGCATTGGGAACATGCGATTCATTCTTTAGGAGTGAGATGCACTCTGTGAAGATGGTCATACTGGATTGATTTAAACCTTGCATTCCTGGTGGTGCGAGCAATATGCTTTAAGATATTATCCCAATCAGCAACCGTCAGTCCCATTGCCATGTCTGCCGCCCATTGACAAGGACGTAGCTTCGTCAATAAGATCAGGGCTTTATTTTATTTATTTTATTTATAAAGTTTTATATAGCGCTAACTTGATCCCGAAGGATATCAGAGCGCTTTACAATTTGAGGCAAAGGTAACACATCAGAACATTAGTCTAACATGGGGAATCTAATATCCAAAAAAGTGTGTGGTTGTAAACAAACGATATTCAGTAGGTGGAATGTTGCAACAGCAGGTTGCTGTAGAAAAATCACCACAACGTTTAACTAGACAAAGGGAAAAGCATCTTATTACTTGCAAGATATAAAGCAGTGAATTAGGTTACAGTAAACCCAAGTATACTGCTAGGCCTGCCATTCAAACAGGTCAAGGTAAGTGTTGTCATTGCATTAAACCAAATAATGGAAATTAATCAAATGCTTTCTAGTGTTGATATTTCAATAACTAGCATGGAACACTCTTTTATACCTTCGATTTGAGCTTCAGATTTTTCAACAGTCAAGCTGGGATATCTTGTTAAAACAAAATATAAGAGAAGCAAGAAATGAGGGGACTTAAATGGAGTGGGAGGAGAGAGGAGGGCAGATTGTGCTGGGACGCCCTATTGCTGGGGCAGCCATGCGCTTTATAAATCTTTATAACATCTTTCAAACGAATCAAAAAATGTTATGGCCTTTAAAACGGAGACAAGAGAGAGTGTGTGTGTGTATGTTTTTGTCACTGTGGACATGTGAAAATCTGAGGTGAAATCCCACAGACACTTCATCATACCGGACTGAAAGCCCTTGTACCCAACCATTTACACCAGAATACATATTTTAGTGGGGTGTAATACACCAACTCACTCCCTGAAGCTACACCCCTGCTCATTTATCTCGCAACTCATTCAACTCAAATTTAGGCTGGGTGCAGAGTACCTTATATAACAAGCATTTACAATGCAATGGTTTTGCCTTTGTTAAAGTTAGAGCTATTGGCATTGCTCTTGACACTCTGAAGCTCCACTCTGAAGCTCCACTCTGAAGCTCCACTCTGAAGCTCCACTCTGAAGCTCCACTCTGAAGCTCCACTCTGCACTCTGAAGCTCCACTCTGCACTCTGAAGCTGCACTCTGAAGCTCCACTCTGCACTCTGAAGCTGCACTCTGAAGCTCCACTCTGAAGCTCCACTCTGAAGCTCCACTCTGAAGCTCCACTCTGAAGCTCCACTCTGCACTCTGAAGCTCCACTCTGCACTCTGAATCTGCACTCTGAAGCTCCACTCTGCACTCTGAAGCTCCACTCTGCACTCTGAAGCTCCACTCTGCACTCTGAAGCTCCACTCTGAATCTGCACTCTGAAGCTCCACTCTGCACTCTGAAGCTCCACTCTGAATCTGCACTCTGAAGCTCCACTCTGAAGCTCCACTCTGAAGCTCCACTCTGAAGCTCCACTCTGAAGCTCCACTCTGATGCTCCACTCTGATGCTCCACTCTGAAGCTCCACTCTGAAGCTCCACTCTGAAGCTCCACTCTGCACTCTGAAGCTCCACTCTGAAGCTCCACTCTGCACTCTGAAGCTCCACTCTGAATCTGCACTCTGAAGCTCCACTCTGCACTCTGAAGCTCCACTCTGAATCTGCACTCTGAAGCTCCACTCTGCACTCTGAAGCTCCACTCTGAATCTGCACTCTGAAGCTCCACTCTGCACTCTGAAGCTCCACTCTGAATCTGCACTCTGAAGCTCCACTCTGCACTCTGAAGCTCCACTCTGAATCTGCACTCTGATGCTCCACTCTGAATCTGCACTCTGAAGCTCCACTCTGCACTCTGAATCTGCACTCTGCAGCTCCACTCTGAATCTGCAGCTCCACTCTGCACTCTGAAGCTCCACTCTGAATCTCCACTCTGAATCTGCACTCTGAATCTCCACTCTGAATCTGCACTCTGAAGCTCCACTCTGAATCTGCACTCTGAAGCTCCACTCTGAATCTGCACTCTGAAGCTCCACTCTGAATCTGCACTCTGAAGCTCCACTCTGAATCTGCACTCTGAAGCTCCACTCTGAATCTGCACTCTGAAGCTCCACTCTGCACTCTGAAGCTCCACTCTGAATCTGCACTCTGAAGCTCCACTCTGCACTCTGAAGCTCCACTCTGAAGCTGCACTCTGAAGCTGCACTCTGAAGCTCCACTCTGAAGCTCCACTCTGAAGCTCCACTCTGAAGCTCCACTCTGAAGCTCCACTCTGAAGCTCCACTCTGAAGCTCCACTCTGAAGCTGCACTCTGAAGCTCCACTCTGCACTCTGAAGCTCCACTCTGCACTCTGAAGCTCCACTCTGCACTCTGAAGCTCCACTCTGCACTCTGAAGCTCCACTCTGAAGCTCCACTCTGAAGCGCCACTCTGAAGCTCCACTCTGAAGCTCCACTCTGAAGCTCCACTCTGAAGCTCCACTCTGAAGCTCCACTCTGAATCTGCAGCTCCACTCTGAATCTGCAGCTCCACTCTGAATCTGCAGCTCCACTCTGAATCTGCAGCTCCACTCTGCACTCTGAAGCTCCACTCTGAAGCTCCACTCTGAAGCTCCACTCTGAAGCTCCACTCTGAAGCTCCACTCTGAAGCTCCACTCTGCACTCTGAAGCTCCACTCTGCACTCTGAAGCTCCACTCTGCACTCTGAAGCTCCACTCTGAAGCTCCACTCTGCACTCTGAAGCTCCACTCTGAAGCTCCACTCTGCACTCTGAAGCTCCACTCTGAAGCTCCACTCTGCACTCTGAAGCTCCACTCTGAAGCTCCACTCTGCACTCTGAAGCTCCACTCTGCACTCTGAAGCTCCACTCTGCACTCTGAAGCTCCACTCTGCACTCTGAAGCTCCACTCTGAAGCTCCACTCTGAAGCTCCACTCTGAAGCTCCACTCTGAAGCTCCACTCTGAAGCTCCACTCTGAAGCTGCACTCTGAAGCTCCACTCTGCACTCTGAAGCTCCACTCTGCACTCTGAAGCTCCACTCTGCACTCTGAAGCTCCACTCTGCACTCTGAAGCTCCACTCTGCACTCTGAAGCTCCACTCTGAAGCTCCACTCTGAAGCGCCACTCTGAAGCTCCACTCTGAAGCTCCACTCTGAAGCTCCACTCTGAAGCTCCACTCTGAAGCTCCACTCTGAAGCTCCACTCTGCACTCTGAAGCTCCACTCTGCACTCTGAAGCTCCACTCTGCACTCTGAAGCTCCACTCTGCACTCTGAAGCTCCACTCTGAAGCTCCACTCTGCACTCTGAAGCTCCACTCTGAAGCTCCACTCTGCACTCTGAAGCTCCACTCTGAAGCTCCACTCTGCACTCTGAAGCTCCACTCTGAAGCTCCACTCTGCACTCTGAAGCTCCACTCTGAAGCTCCACTCTGCACTCTGAAGCTCCACTCTGCACTCTGAAGCTCCACTCTGCACTCTGAAGCTCCACTCTGCACTCTGAAGCTCCACTCTGCACTCTGAAGCTCCACTCTGCACTCTGAAGCTCCACTCTGAAGCTCCACTCTGAAGCTCCACTCTGAAGCTCCACTCTGAAGCTCCACTCTGCACTCTGAAGCTCCACTCTGCACTCTGAAGCTCCACTCTGAAGCTCCACTCTGGCTGAACATAACAGTCGTTACACAGTGTCCTTGATAAGTCGGTAAGCACTATGTTTTTTGAGTCAGTCGATTTTGATTGACCGGCAGTCCTCAGCTAGTCATAAATCCATCATTTAGAGGCCAACCCTTCATTTGCAAATAGCCGTGCTATTCGAAGGTTTCTGACTACACAGTTAATCAAGTACTAAGGCATCTTTTCTTGACCTGGACTTTTCAGCGCTCAATATGGGGGAGTGTCACAGTGATCATCAATTGCCAGTGGCGCTTCTGTTTATTGAATGTGGCAGAGCAGCCCCGTCTGTGCTCTCCACGAAATAACTGAGCTGTCTGGAAGACTCAAGTAACCAAAATAGTCGCTGCTAACATTTTTTGTTTGCACAGGTCGTTATTTCATATCCGGACTGGGCCGACACGGCTGTTCAATCTTCTGAGGTCGATAAACTGAGTGCTGGTAATGTGCTGCTAATGTGTGCAGTTATTTTCCAACACTTAGAAAGGGACGAATTTGAGATTTTAGGTTCACAGATGCCAAGAAGGTTCAACGTGGAGGCATAATCGTAAGGTAGGTTCAACAACATTTTGCAGCCCACGCCGATCTGTCAGTCACGTTCAGCAATCATAGACACATTATACCCTGTGCGGCTCATCTGTGCGGTACACTGGTCATGCTTTCAGAATAAACAAGCATATTAACAAAGCAACGCATGGCCGCCCGTGCTTTCCTCGTACTCACTAGTGTTAAGAGGCGGTGGCTTCCGAGTTTCGAACAGCACTTCGCGCTGCAGGAGGTCATTGACAGTCACTAGTCAGCCCACTACCGAGCAGACTGACCCGGACCCAGCCCAGTCCATCCAGGGCTTTCAGTGGCATTCATCACAGTGTCTCACCGGAAGGCGGGCATCAGAGAGAAGCGGGAGGGGGCGGGAAAGGGGGAGGAGAGAGCTGACGACGGCCGGCCGGAGCAGAAGACGGGCACCAAAACAAGCGGGAGGGGGCGGGAAAGGGGGAGGAGAGACGCTGACGACGGCCGGCCGGAGCACGAAGGCGGGCACCAGGAAACAAGCGGGAGGGGGAGCAAGGGAGGTGCCGGCAATGCCGGAACAGAATCGGGGGCGTTCCCGGCGTCGCGTGACGTCGGCAAAAGCCAAAGAATGTCGGGAACGCCCCCGAATCTGGTCCGGCATTGACGGACAGGCCCCTCGTCCAATGGCTAGGCTCCATTTATGGAGCCAGCCAATGAATGACGAGGGCCGACCCAAAGCCACACTACAGATCTCATCAGGATTTCGCCTGCGCGAAAAAGATGCGCAGAGCGCATCTTTTCGCCAGGCAAAACCTAAAAAGTGCTGCCCCTCTAACTTTGTCACTAATAGTGCATATTTCCTATAAGCAGCCATGCTCTGAGGACTCTAAAATCCACATTTCCATCCTACATCTACATTTAATGTAGCCACTGTTGCCCCATATAACAGAAAATGTTGTGAAGGGAATATCCCTTTCTGCTTTGTAAATGTTGGCCGTGACTTCTCTCCCAGTTTGGCATGAGGTACAACCCTTTACTCGCTCTCTGTGCGGCAGTCATTTTGAATTTGAAACGTTAATGGGGAGACCTATGCAATGGTCGGTGACAGTTGTAGGAGACACTGAGCGAGCACAGAGTTAATGCGCTTAATCCATGGTGATTAGAACACTTGCCTCAGACAGAAGCACAGAAACCAATGGGAATATAAACAAATATAATTGCTAACTCATTTCGAGCGAATTTATTTCAATATGGGTCACTGAGTAACAAATCTAATGTGACAGCTGCGAAGGGATGGCGGCGAAACACTCGTGTCAGAGAACATTCCAGAGGAAGCAGTGAAGATAACGATTTTTATGACAGTGTGTTCCCAACATCCGAATGCTACTCCAGAATCATGATGCTAGTCCAGAATCATGAAGAAACGGGTATATCTGTCCGCACAGGAATGGGCTGTGTCCTATTTCTGTTGATAACAAAATAAATTAGGTAATAGCTATTTGGGACATTTGCTAATGTGTCATTGGACTGATGCTTCTGAAATGGCGGAAGGGATGGGGACAAATTCTATAATGGCTTGACAGGACTCGATACTACCGAGCACCTCAGACCTTGAAGAAAAGCACAGGCCTGTTAGAAAATTGGTAGGGCTGTGCAGTGAACGTATCTCAATTTCGCCCATGAAGGAGCCGGGTTCCATATTCTAGATCTACTCTGAGACCCCAAGGCTGATGTCTTTTTTTTGTCAGCATGAAAGCGTGGAGGGGTGGGAAATTGTTAGCCAATCAATCATTACAGTTTCAAAGAACTATGACTCCGAAGAATCACAGACTCCCAATTAAGTTTAGTTAGTTTATTACAAAGCCAAGAACAGCTGGACGTACAGACACATCAAGGTGAGGATGTAGAAATACATTGGAACTAATATAAAGCCGAATTTACAGGTGAAATTAAGAAGGTGCAACATGCACAGAATAATCAGTTCAAGAATCAGGATACAGAAGATTATGGCTCCAACACAGAGATTCCCCTTCACTGGAGGTTCGTAGGTATAAAGTAATAATCTCTCCCTGCTCTACCACTAACGTGACCTCCCTACTTGGCATTTCCCAAGGCAAGGCCCATAAAGGTGTCGGTACGTGTAGTCTTCCTAAGTAGTCTCTTCATGCTTGGTTCGGTCAAGTAGCATAAAGCTACAGAGCTCGTTCTAAGATGCTCTCAAGGTAAAAGCAGAAGTCTCATGACACGGTTCCTAACCTAGATACTTCACTTTCATATGTACCCCAGGATGCATTGCAACATCATACCATCCAGGCAAGCCATCTCCTTGTAGGTAACTTTCCACATTACATCAATGCTCCCAGGCCTTTGCGGGATGACCTTGATTCCCAGGCTTACTCCAATGAGAAAATACATTGGTTCTTTACTATCAGTATTGCCGTTCAATGTATCCTCTCCTCCCTAAGCCTAACTCCTAAAACAAAGACATTATTGTAGCTAACAAAGATGAATTTCTCCACCTGCAACAGACATGTGAGAAAGAACAATATCAACATGCACATGAATTTCACTATTAAATCTAATGCGAGAGCCTCCAGGGGAAAAACACACTTCAGGCCTACAGAAATCAGTCAACTTAAGGAATGTCACAAGCCTCATGAAATAACACATATAAAATTAACATTATTACTGAGCACATCTAAGTTAACAAATTACATAAGCACATTAATTATGTGAATACTTGTCAGCGACATGTACGAATTCTGCAAGTTAATGTTTTCGTCTAACCATATGTAGCTGCAACGTTAATTTCTTTACAGCTACATTGGAAATATCCCTAACACTTCACTTTTCACATTATTACAGTTTACGTTCTATTGGCCTAAGTTAATGAAATAGAGGATTATATGTAAATTCAGACTACCTACCATTACAATGCACCCCTATGAATGAAAGAGCAAAATTGCGCTATAACACCAGCATGCAGGAATGTTTGGGTGATATTTTTCCTGCAGAAATGTTTTCTTGTGAAACAGGTGCCCACAAAAAGTGGAGTTTGCAGAGGTTGAGTGGGGTTGATGGCTTAGTATACAATGCATATTTTGCTGGATTTTTCACCTGTTTTTTCTCTCCAAAATAGCCAACTTCGGGTCTCGCGCCAAGCAGGTCGAACTCAGTAACACACACTGTGACTCTGAGTAGACTATTTAAAAGCCCCTTGCGCCGCTGGTACGTCACTTTTCCCATATTAAAATGTGGCGCACCTAAGGCGCAAGAGGCTTGTAAATAATCTCCCGAGTGGGGAAGCTGAGCCCATGCACTCCAGCTCTGGTTAATTACCTCCTGCATACCACAACCAGCATAAGGGTGATTTGGACATGTGCGATTGTTTGACAAGATCACAACTTAAATCTAAACATAACCTAAAACGGTGGCTCGAGGGAACTTCCCTAGCTCACCATACATATGTCTTTTAAGATCTGAGGTATCCAAGGAGGTATAGCCTGAGGTTCCACCTTCTCACTTTAGATTGACCTGATCTTTAGTGGGTCATTAGTGACCGTTGCGTTGTCAGGTGGTAGTTTTGGAGAATTCCATCAATGCAGTGGAGGTGGGAGGGGAAATATTGTTGGGGTCCTCCATTCACTGTGCCTTGTTCTCCTGGATCATTACTGGCGTTTTGTGGTTAGTCCTCTTGGCTAAGTGAACGAGATGCCCCAGAGGGCTTCTTGCCGATTGTTTTTAAACAATGATACTTTGCGTGTGACACATCTTATGCCCTCTTGCAGCAGTAACTATTGCGTATTCTTGACGGCTGTTCAAGGAACACTATTGAAGGGGTCCAGAACTGTCCACCCGGGTCGTGGTCTCTTACATGTGATCATCCACAGCAAGGCTCATACATGATGCTCTTCATATCCTGTTTGCAACATTATTGTTGTTCGATTGTCACTTCTGGATGGCAATGTCATTTAGGGTATCTGGGGCCCACTGAGGGGGTTTCAATATTAGTGTCTCGTATGGTCTGACCAAACATAAGATGCAGGACTGCTGAGAACAGTGCAATGTGGGCGGGTCTGATAGGATCTCAGAAAGAGCTGGGATGCCCACTCCAGGTTCTTATTTTGCTCCACACATATCCTGAGCACTTTATTGTGCATTTATGTGAACCTTTCAGCATCGTTGTTTGCTGCAGGTCAGTGGAGAATTAGTTTCCAATGATCAATACATAAGGTATCTAGGTATCTGCAAACTTCCTGTCCGTGGACAGCAGGCTGTCAGTCTTAAGACTCACAGGAATTCTGGAGGCTACGTTTATTTTACCCGGTTTTGGGTTAGTCTTCACGAAAAATGTGGACAGTGCAATCTCTGCTACGCTGTACATGTGTCCACGAGAACAAGATCGTGACCATCAGACAGCAGACAAATTCAAATGGATGCGCCTGCTTTTTCCATGATAACAACTGCAGGGTGATCACCCCAAACCCATGTCTTGACACAACTTTCAGACACTGACTGCATTTTCCACCCCTTTGCCTATCTTAGGGAACCATATTTTCTATTGCAAGGGAGATTTTTTTTTCACTACACCTTGGTGAGCCAGGGTGATCACCCTGCCACGTAGCTCTCTAGGGACAATGATATTGTGCCTTCATTGTACCAATCCATCTTCAGGTACACTCACCTCATTGTACATCTTCTATAAGGCCACACCCAGAAAACATCTGACTTCCGAGGTATTCTGTTGAGGAGGGGCATTGCTGATATTTGAACCTTTTTGAGATCCATGCTTTTCTCATGGCTTGAAAAAGCGTACCCAAAATATTGTATTTTATCTTTTAAGTATTCACACTTGTCCCTGTGAGGGTTTAGTCCACGGACTGCAATTCTTTGGAAGGTGGCCTTCAGATGGCCATGGTCATCTGCGGGAATTTTAGCAGAGATTAGTACATTGTCACTACTGTTGATGGCATGATCTAGTCCAGGCGTTGTTTCTTTGATGACATTCTGGAAGATCTCAGTTATGGACAATATTCCAAAGCTCAGTCTCTTGTATTGTCGCAGCCCAATGTAGGTCGAATGCTGGCTACCACCAGCTCGACTCCTCCAACATGAGCTGACGGTAGCCAGCTTTCAAAGCCAGTTTTGAAAACCACTTCAATCCGTTAGGATCTGCCAGCATATCCCTGCCAGTTGGGGTCTGCCAGGCTGTTCTGGCTTTTACATAACAACCAGGGTTGATAAGCAGGGAGTGGGACCAGACACCTGTTTGATTATGTCAGGTTCCCAGCTTCCAGAGATCTTCCTCCATTTGCAGCCGCAAGTGAAACGCGGTTCGTACATACATGAGCAACACAGACTTTACCAACCTGTCTATGTTTAGTTTCATTTTTCTAGTTTATAGGCAGCCTAGCCATCTGAGTTGGTGGTCTTATTCCTTAAATATATCTTCTATGCTGCAGGTAGTGGACACTTCATGCAAACGAGATTAACCTCAGGTCTTCTGCTGCTGCAGAGCCAGGGAGAAGGCCAGTACCAGGTTCCATGGATCTCAAAGTCGGCAATATCAAAATATTCCCAGGCAGGCCCAACGACCCACTGTATCAAATGTATGCGGGAGATAAATGCCTACATCCAGCATAGAGTAAGCTGTGGTTTCACATCTTATCCAGGGTAAGGCTTTTAGCCATTCACTAGTACACACTGGCTGGATTAATGCATGATAAATGGTTTGGGTAGGAATAAACCCAGCAGATACTCATCTAGGATGAAATGTACTGTGATTCCCGCATACAACTGGAAGTAGGTCACTGAGCATCACTACCTCGGTCTACCCTTATAGATAAGACAGTTCCTATTTAGTGTATATTCAAATGTCTACTTATGAGATGACATTTATGTACATCGCTGCATCCCAATAACTAAGCTATCTCTCGTAGATAATGATGAATCTTTGCTCGTATTATTTTATTTTATTTTACTTACGCTTTTCCGGCAACGACTCAGGTCTCTCGCACTTGGAAGCACTGGGGGAGGGAGACCTTGAAAGAGGGAGACCCTGACTGGGGGTCTGTACCGATGGACTCTAAAGCAGGGAGACCCTGACTGGGGGTCTGTACCGATGGACTCTAAAGCAGGGAGGTAGAGTCAGATTATAGTTAGAAGAGGAAATAAAAGAAAGAGCTGTAAGGGAGACAGACCTTTCATGACAGCAAACGTTCTCTCCTGCCAGAGCACAAGAAGAAGTGCAGGACCAAGTATCAGTGCAAACCACTGCAGTCTGGTTAACGGGGTCACCAGGTGTCTGTACAACAGTTTCACTGGCAGGAAACATTAATTTCTCAAGACATTTTGTACAACGCTTACATCTTGTGCTGCTGGTACCTCGAAACACAACGACTGCATCAGAAACGTACATACAGGTGGTTGAAAGGTATGCTGGCATCCAATCATTGAAGGGAGGCCTCAGTGTATTAATCCTTATTGTCTCGCCACTCGTGAGCACAAGTGAATTATAGGTGAGCCAGAAGTTCAGCTTTCAGATTCTTCCTGAAGCGCGTGTGGTCTGGTAAGGACTTCAGGATTGGGTTCCAGGCATTACACGGCTCTGGGCCTTGCACTCCAAGGAGCATATGTACAATAAAATGTCAAGGCGCGGAGCTGTGCCAAATTTGGTAGAGCCCCGTTCCGACATTTTCAAAATGCAGGGTTGAACCGTGATCACAAAAATACAGCGCTCCCCAGCATGTCCCCTTGCGTGGGTGCAAAAAAAGCTGCTTAGCTGCAGCGCAGGCACCCTGCTGCCATGTTTATAGGATGCCTGCGTTGAAGGGACAATTGTATATGTACAGGAAGGGACACCTTCCTGCACATAAACAATCAATAATGGCGATTTGCACCTTCTATGTGTGTTGCAGAATGGAAAGAGCAAAAACACGAAGAAATGAATACTTTCTCCTCGTATCGCCATTCTAACGTCTATTTTCCATGCCGTTAGTTTTTGGCATTGCCTCAGCCTCGTAAATTCCGGGCAGTGTAAAAAAACGATGGGTGTTGCGGCGGCACGCCCACAGCAACACCTATTGCACGCCTCTTTGCCATAGAGGACTGCGGCGGAAAGGGGCATATTTCATAGGTAGCGTTAAGCCATGCAAATGGGCTTAGCACCACATTCTAAATATGAAAAAAGTCACTGCGCCACTGGAGCGTCAAAAAAAGTGACGCTCCATTGACGGTGAGGGCTTGTAAATAGGCCTTTAAGGGTCTCTACTAGACATGTTTGTCATTTATAGGCTCTAACGCTAGTCAAGTGTGCAGCTGCAGATCATAAAGCTCTGTTTGGGTCACAGTGGAGTGCTAATTTCACATGTACTTGGGACCTTGGCATCATCATGCTTTGTGTACAGGAAAGAGAACCCTGAATTTTATTCTCACCTACGCCGGGAGCCAGCACACTGCTTTTAGGTCTCTCCTGAGGTTTAGAGCCGCTAAAGCCTAATAATGACTTTCTTTGGCACTGTAGAGTAGCTGATGTTGCCAAAACTGCCATTAGGTTTTTGTTTCCAATATTATGAATCATAAGACAACATTGGCCCAACTTTGCAAAAGTTTTGCGCTGATATGCGCACAACTCAATACGACACCAAGGATGGTGTCTATTTACTTACCAATGTAAGTGACTATGTGCACAGGGCTAAATTGTGTTGCATCACATAAACCCCCGCACAAACATTAGTAAATATAGCCCATAGTGTGACATTTATCCTGTCCTGCTATTTTTAACCAAAAACACGAAGCATTCAGAGATTTGAGGTCTCATTTAGAGTTTTGAGAGTACCTAAAATCCTCCAGTTTCTAGGAAATACTCTAAATATGGAGTATAATCCCCTGGCTGAATTTTCTCCACAGCAGGAATAACATTATAAAGGATATTCAGTGTGTGGATTGCATTCCAAATTTGAGTTTCTTTTACAAATTGGAGTATTTTAATTTCCTTCCCAACTCTGTGGACCCCAAACGTTTCATTTTAGCAGAGTAAGTTTGAACTGAAAATTCCCAGCATGGGATGTGCTGTTGACCAAACGTTTAACCCATGACATGGACATGTGGCAATTTTCATATTGCACTAAAATGACTACAAGGAATAACTCGCTTATGGGCTTGAAATTATATACTGAATCAAACGTTTCTGCCAGTAAAATGGAGAAATGATTTTCTGAGACTTCTTGGGTATCACACATCACATGTTGCTCCTGTAGAAAAGCATACAAATGTTCTGCTTTTTGTCAGACACTGGCCTATGGGTTGCTGTTGCTGCTGTTGATTAAAGCTTAAGTAAAAAAAGCCAGTGGCCCAGAGAGGAATAGCACGGTTACTACGCGAAACAAAACTCAATCTAAAGTGCGTTCGGCAGGTACTAGGGCCATATCTATAGTTTGGCAGACACAGTGCTCCATTAAAACCGTGGTGGATATCTCAACTGTTGTATTACAAGTGCATTATAGTTAATAGCACCCTTAATATTGAGGAAGGGACAACTATAGTGTGTTCTAGACCAGTTTAAAAAAGGTTTTTAGAGGAAAATCCCACGAAGGAGCACATTCTCTGACAGCAGCACCTGGATTTCCTCCTTTAACCCACCCCAGTACTCGCTTCTCACAGATTGAGCCAGAGAGTCTCCCTAAACTCACTCAAAGAAATGGCAGCATCAACTGCCCTATCCTTATCCAGATGATGGAAAATACCCTGGAGAGGCACATGGGTTGAGATGGAGATCCCGTACAGCCCTCAACTACAAACAAAACCTGTACATGTGTGGTGGGAGTGACATTGACATTGCTGCAGTCACACATGTGAAACTGAGTGAAGTGACAGCTGTTTTCTCAATAGGTTTCACAATACAAGTGGCAAAGATATTTTCCTAAAGTGGGCCTATGAAGTTTTTAGGAGACCACTTAAAATCACTGCCTTCAGGTCTGAAGTAGCGAAACCTGAATGAGACAGGTATTATGAAAGTTTTAAATGACGGGGTCAAAAGTAGTTCATATTTTATAGGATCTTCATACTTCCATACCCTGAAGATACTGATGAAGATTTTCAAATGACTCTCAATCAGCATCTGGAAAATAATCAGGCACGCCCTCATCAAAAGCTAGATGAACTACGGGACACCCTCTATGCCGTGATCAACAATAAATTCACCAGAAGCCTGCAGACCATTTGAGAACTTGGAGGAAAGAATCACTATCAACTCCCATGCCGCACTCACATCACACTACACCTGAAAAAGCTCCACTGGCCACCCATACAAAAACGACCATACAACAACTCCTCACCCCCACTTTTAAGGCACTACATAACACTGGCCAGCATACCTCAACAATCACATCTGCTTTCAGAAACATTCCAGACATCTGGAACTTCTACCTGATCCAGCGGTCAAGGCCCCTCTTACATCTCTCCAAAAGCATGGAACGACCTGCCATTACACATATGATCAGGTACAGTGTGCCAGCAAGGGATTTTATTCGAAAAATGTAATTCCTTTTGGGTGCTTAGAAATGATTCAATATTTTCAAATTTTGAACCAGTGCAAATAAATTCAATAGATTGTGCAAACAATGCGCAGAAAATCAAAACAACACAAAACACACGGGAGTATCTTGTAATTTATATAAAAATCAATATTTTCATTTTTATATCAGCATTAGTAGGGTACAATCAAGACTTGAAATTAATTTGATGCATACACATGAAAAAGGTACAGTGTACTTTAACCTATATTTCATGAGTAAAGAAATCCATTCCTAATTCAGTCAAAACTGTGACATATATCTTAATCAATAAAACAGTCACAAAAAGTAAATCAATACATAAGGAAATGGACAGTACAGTCGACGTTTCGGTCTTCAATGATGTGAATCTCTCTGTCTGACCATCTTCAGGACAACAAAAAACTGCATATAGCAATGACCCCTTTGATAGAATACTCTGTCTGAAACACCTTGGGAGTTTCGAACCAATTCCAAAAGCACTCACTGGTGCTCCTTATTTTGGTCTGATATCTTTGTAGACAGGGCAGTGATGCCGATATCATTTGGTGTGGTTCTGTGAATTCTAAACCCGTTTTATAAATATCATGGTTTCGCTACGAATTTGATAGTAGCAAACCGTAAATGTAAATGTAAATGTAGTATACTTGTAAAGCGCACAGCTGCCCCAGCAACGGGGCGTCCCGGCGCTGTATAACTCTGGGGAACCCGTCCTGGCTTTCCCTGTGGGATGGTCCCTTTCTGGGAGTCCCCAAGGTGGAGCCAGCCATCCCCGGAATTGGTGGGGCCGTTGTGGAGATTAGGCAAGCTAATGCCCAGAGTTGCCGAGTGGAACCCCTGATTAGAGTAAGCACCGAAGCGAGAATTATCGAGTCCGCTGACCAAGGTCCACGACCCTGCCGCGTCGGGAATTGAACCCTGGTCCCGGGCTGACTTCTGCTCTCAGGCCTGCCGCCTCTAACCAGTGAGCCACACTACTCCACGTAACTAGCGAGTACGACAAGTACAAGTGATCCCGTTATATTAGACCGACAGATTCACTACATATTTGGAGATTTCGTTCCGAACCATGGGTTCCATTTTGTGCATGGCAACCATTTCTTTGATTGCCCTCACACAGGCTGTCGACTGCGGCCGAACGAGTCCCTGGTACACGTACACGTTAGCACGAGTTCGCGTTGACTTTTGGATGAACCAAGTGAACTGACCTCGTTGCCTGAAGTTGACCCTGCTGAACCCGTTCCCTGCCCAATAGCTGATCAAGATTAAGGATCAGAGCACAGGACATTGTAAAGTTTCATATGCACGCACATCCCTTATCCTGCTCTGTATCTGTTTCTGTTTCTTCCTTTATGGCTTCTTTATGACATGGGTTGTGGTCCTTTCTATTGTGGGTTTCTCCGACTTATGTAAGAAGGAATGTTTTTTTTTCTCCTTTTTGTATAATTTATGGTGGGCCGGACAAACGAAAAGTGGGTTTGCCGTTATGCGATACCTTTTTGTAATAATGCCTATGATTGGACAAATTGTAAATAATGGGTGTTTGTCCGGAATGTAATTTTTGGCATAAAAGGGGAAGACCCGCTTCACAAATTTGAGCAGTCTCCTACGAATATACGCGGTGTTGTACTTCGTGGACCTCTGTTTCTGGTTGCAGCCAATAAACCCGATCTTTGACGCCACCAAGAAGTATCTCGTGTCTCTGTATTCTAAGACAGGTGAACCTGAAGACTTTGGGCGTACCCCTGGCGCCGCTGGATACTAAAAGCCCGGTTCTTCAGTTGGCGCTTCCAACGTGGGGCGACTTCAGTGGCTCCGGTCCAAGCCCGAAGATTGCGAGGAGCTTTGTGAGGAAATTCCGGAAGAGGGCCCCCACTTCATCGACCCCGGTATGTCGAACGTGGACTGAAGGTTTTTGCTGCAAGGCTTCCCGCTTTCCTGACGGCTACGAAGGACTGCTGCCCTGACTGTTGCCCTGTCTTGGACACCCCCCCCCTTGTGATGATTTGTACGGCGAGACGATAGACGGGTCTTCTGGTGGCGTGACTGATACCTTAGCTAAGTATAAGTGGGTCGCTCCCGGTCCTTTGTTTTGGGTTTCTTTGGGTCTTTGATTTGGTTCTTGCAATTACCAAAGCCGAGGGACTCGTACCTTTACGAGACTATCGTTTGTGATAAATCCCTTGAAGTTTGAAGCTAGATTAGTGAGCGAGGATGCCTGGTCTTAGCAAAATTAGGAAGATATTTTATTGTGGTTCTGACAGGGATTCCCGATTGGAGGACTCATAGCCGATACCTCCGGTTGGAACTCCGACTTATGAGCTCTATTCTAAACATGGCGTGGGTCCCATTACGTTTAATGAAGTATGGGTCCGCTACACTAGGAAAGATGGTGTCTTACGATGGCCTCAACATGGTAGTTTCAATACCGAGATTTTAAATAATTTGGAAGCTGTATTATTTAGGAAGAAAGCCCGGCCGGCAATGTTTGACTCTTTCCGCCTTTGGCGTAAGGAGGCCAAACAACAAGAAATTAGACAAGCTAAAAGAGATAAGAGAGAAAAGGGTGTATCGATAATGCAAGCTGCTAAACAGTTTAAAGAAAATGAAGAAGATCAAGCGATTGAGGAGTTGCATAGGCAACATAATATGGCCATCGATAAATGTTATCCAGCTTTGCCATCTCTTCTGCAAAGTGCAACAAAGGACCCTGAAAAGGATCCTTTGATGTCTCATTTGTTGAGATTACCACCCCCTTATGTGCAGAGTGCTACAGCACCTCCGCAACCTCCTGCTGTTGCTCAGCCGCCAGCTCCTCCTCAGCTGGTTTCTCCTCCTATGGCGCAGCCTCCTCTGGGGCCGCCGACTTTGCTATCAGTTCTGCCTCAAACTTCTTTGTCTTACTCTCCTGTATCTTCGACTTCTCTTACTACTAATGCTACGTTTCTATCACCTCAAAATACTTTGTCTCCTGTGATTATGACAGCTTCCCCTTCTGCTCGACAAAGAGTGACTGATACTGTTACTTTTGTCTCCTTTCTTTGGGTCATTGAGTATGACCCCTGTTTCTGCACGCAAACAATTACGT
The DNA here is from genome assembly GCF_964261635.1 of Lissotriton helveticus. Taxonomy (NCBI): domain Eukaryota; kingdom Metazoa; phylum Chordata; class Amphibia; order Caudata; family Salamandridae; genus Lissotriton; species Lissotriton helveticus. Next base: position 1,804,147,726 of record NC_136065.1, on the reverse strand, counting down.
AGCCAGCTTCCTGGTCCCGAAGAACGGGCAGTGTTAGATCTTTTGGCTCATAGATGGGTTTCGAATGTCTTGAGATATGATCTATAGTCAGTTATGGATGTCTTCCAGCAGTGGGAAGCACCGAAGCAAAGGTACGTTTTTGATGTTATGTGTACTTTCCTCCTCGAGGAATGGGAAGATAATGAATCGGGTCAGGTCCCATTGGAGTTACTTAATGTACAGTCCGAGTTTGCGAAAGGGACGATAGTGGGTCCCGGCGTTGAGAAAGCAGTTGCGACGATACTCGCTTTCAGGAGCGAGCTTCCTTCTCAGCCACTGTTTGAGTCTGATCCTTCTGTTAGGAGAAAAGTGAGACAGTATCCAATGAGAGAAGTTCCTCCAGTATGGCGCGATGCGGTAGCTGCTGGTTTGAATAATAATCCCCCAGCTGTACCAGCACATTTCCAAAGAGTATGGGTACATGTTCCGTGGAAGAGAGTTGAGGTTTTGGCTCTTAAACAGTCTTTACCTGATCCCCGTAAGAATCTGGCTGGATATTACAAGGAGTTGTCCCAGACAGTTGACGCATGCATCATGAATTTTAGCTGACATAGACATGTTGTTAGGTAACGTGGTTCCCCAACCTTTGTGGGCGAAGATTCGTCACGAGGATCATGCGCCAGAGTTAGGTGACACATGGGTGAATATCGCTGCTGCGGATGGTAGACAGGTTGGTGGAGCTAAGCCTGAGCCTTTAGTTGCAGATTTACCTTGCAGGATTATCAATCTTATGAAGACAATGATGCCGGCTTTACGAGTGAATTGGGATAAATTAGCCGCATGTAAGCAAAAGAAGGATGAAAGTGTGTCTGATTTCTTCACTAGGTTTGAGGAGACATTCATAGATCATAGTAGTCAGGATATGAGTACGGAAGGCGGCCAGAGGTTGTTTGTAGACAAGTTTGTCTTTAATTTATTACCCGAGCTTTGTAATAAGTTGAAAGATTCTGAGAGTTCATGGGCGGTTTCTTCGTCGGCCCAGATATTGGCAACTGCCCAGTACTACGAGAATAGGGACAAGGATGAGAAAGATAGAGTAGAGAAAAAGACTAAAGATTTAAAGACAAAGGTTCTGTTGCAGCAGGCGTATCCGCCTCGCCCGACTCAACAAGAGTCACAGCAACGTTCGCAGTTTCAGCAACAGCCACAGTTTCAGAGGATATCACAGAATCCTGAGTATTTTCCTCCACGGCCGCCGTTAGGTCCGAATCAGTGTGCATATTGTAGGGAGGAAGGTCATTTCAAGGGTGATTGTCCTGTCCTACGACAATGTGCGAGTGGTATACCAGGCCCGAGAGGTCGTGGTGGTTTCCAGCAAGTATCGAGGGGTAGAGGGCGTGGCGCGTTTTGTCAGAACGAGCGTTCCTTTCCCCCACAGAATTCTATGAATTATTTTGATCAGCAGAATGCTTCGACTGGAAGATCTGCTCAATATTATGCTGATGATTATTATGTTGAGAGTGAGAGTACTGGTTATAATGATTGCTAGGATAGCCGAGGACAAAGGGAGGGAGTAGTGTCAGTTCCAGTAGGCCAGAGTGGACCTTATGTTGCAGTAGTTACATCAGGTGTGGTAGAGCCCTTTCTTTTGGATACTGGTGCAGCGAAGAGTTCTATCATGCACTCTAAACTCCCTGGCGCACCTTTGTCTGGCTTAACGAATGTTTCGGTAGCATTCTCTGGCGCCCCAGTTCGTAATCCAGTTTCTAGTCCTTTGTCTCTTTCTATCGGGCCTTGTGAATTGGAAGCACCCCTTATTTTAACGACAGGTTGTGGTGAGAATTTGTTGGGTTTGGATTGTTGAAAAGGTTGAACGCGACATTGCATTGTTCTCCTTCAGGAGTGCAGCTTACATTGGGTAAGAAAGTGATCTCTCCGATGTATTTGTCTAAAGATCGGCTTCCACCGGAATTGCGTTCTCTCCCTGCTACTCTTTCGGCTACTGGTCCTAATGACGTTGGTCTTTTGGAGATTCCACCTTATGTTGTAACGCTTAAAGCGAATGTTAAATTACCACGCATTCCCCAATATAGGATTTCTAGCGATGGTGAAAGAACGCTTTTAGCATTCATCTACGATTTGATTAAGAAAGATGTGATTGAAGAAACGAGAGGTAATGTGTGTAACAGTCCTGTCTTGCCTGTTCTGAAGCGTACTGACTCTTCTCAGCAGCATGTTAAAAAGGTTTGTGATCGACCTTCGAGAGGTTAATAAGATTGTTGTGCCACAGTTTCCTGTTATTCCGGACATTACTGCTTTACTGACTATGATTCCTGCTTCAGCTGCTTAGTTTTCGGTTATAGATCTGAAGAATGCTTTCTTCAGTATTCCAATTGCCGAGGAGAGTAGAGATATTTTTGGCATCTCTTTGGGAGGCAGAAGCTTCCGGTTTAAGCGCTCCCCAAGGTTATTGTGAAAGTCCCTCCATCTACAGTCAGGCTTTGAAAACACAGCTTGATGCGATTGTCTTGCCTGCTGGTGTTGCTCTTATCCAGTATGTGGACGATCTATTAATTGCTGCTGAGGATGAGGAAACTTGTGAAAAAGCTACTCTTTCTTTGTTGCGACATTTGTCTAACCTTCACCATAAAGTGTCGCCTTCGAAGTTGCAGTATTGTCGACAAGGGGTGACCTACTTAGGTCATCTCTTGTCGAAGGAGGGAAGAAGGTTGACCCCAGAACGAATTCAAGCGATTGCGCAAATGACTGCGCCATCCACACAGAGAGAAGTGCGTGCCTTCTTGGGTATTACCTCGTACTGTAGACAGTAGATTCCGAATTTTTCATTACTTGCGAAACCTCTGTTGGCACTTACTCTTAAAGATACTCCGAATCCTCTTCCTTGGTCTGACGAATGTCAGAAAAGTTTTCCTGGATTATGTGATGCATTATGTTCTGCTCCAGTATTGGGTACTCCCGACTACAGTAAGCCTTTTACACTCTATGTTCACGAAAGAGATGGCTGTGCATTGTCAATTTTGACGCAACAGTTTGGTGACAAGCAGCGTCCATGTGTGTATTTCTCGTCGACTTTGGATCCGGTATTGCCGAGTTGCTTGAGAGCTACAGCGGCAGCGGCTGTTTCTATTCGACAGTCTGCTGGTTTGGTGATGGATAATAGGTTGGTTGGGATGGTTCCACATGCAGTGGATACTTTATTGAACAGAACGAAGACTCAGCACTTGACTAGTGCACGGTTGTCAGGTTATGAGTTGACACTTTTGGCGAGTCATGTGCACATAAAGCGATGCAACACGCTGAATCCAGCTACGTTGTTGCCGATCTCTGTAGAGACAGATGTTCAAGAGCAGCATGATTGCTTTCTCAGGACAGACGAGGAAACGAAGGGTAGAATCGATCTCAAAGATACCCCTCTTTTGAATTCTGATGATACCCTATGGGTAGATGGTTCATGCTTTAAGCTTCCGAATGGCGATACGACTGCAGCGTATGCGGTTACAACTTTGCACACGATCGTTGAAGCTTCACGTATTCCACAGAATTCAGCTCAAGAAGCAGAATTGATTGCACTGACAAGAGCGTGTGTGTTGTCAAAAGGAAGAAGAGTGACTGTGTATACCGATAGTCAATATGCGTTTGGTGTCGCCCATAGCTTTGGGCGATTGTGGAAGGAACGTGGATTCCTTACTTCCCATGGTACGAAGATTCAGCATGGACAGTTGGTGAATGAACTTCTTGAGTCGCTTACGTTGCCAATGCAAGTTGCGATTGTGAAATGCAGAGCACATAAGAAAGTTACAGATGACGTTAGTCGTGGTAATGCGTTTGCGGATGAAGTAGCGAGAGAAACGGCGAAAGATGTGACGAGTCGAATGTATGTTGCAGGTCCAGCGAGATGGGTTCCGGATAGAGGAATGTGTGAAGACACAATAGAGAGTGTGAAATTGATTCAGGCTGAAGCTACTGAGAAAGAATTGAGCGCGTGGAGAGAGAGTACGGGAATGTTGGATTCGACTGGCTGTTGGATTGAGTTGTCAGAACACCAGCGATGGTTTGTGCCTGATGCGTATGTGCTTGCAGTGGTTACGATGGCACACGGAATGGCGCACATTAGTGCGAAAGGAATTTGTAAGTTGTTGGCTCCAGTGTGGGAGAATGGTGGAATTCCTAAGTGTGCGGAAAATCTGGTGAAGAATTGCATGGTTTGTCTGATGCATAATCCCGGCAGGGGAACCCCAACCCCAGCAGGTCACTTCGCGCCTCCGACGTATCCGTTCGAGGTGTTGCAACTGGATTTTATCCACATGGAGAGATGTAACAATCTGAAATATGTCCTTGTGGTTGTCTGTGCCTTTTCAAGATGGGTGGAGGTTTATCCCCTAAAAGATAACACTGCTTTATCCACAGCTAAAGTTTTGCTCAAGGAGTTCTTCCCTAGGTTTGGTTTGCCAAGAATGGTGTGGAGTGATAATGGAAGTGAGTTTGTGGGCCAGATCATGAAGAGAGTGTGTGAGGGTTTGGGCACAAGGCAGAAATTTCATGCTGCCAATCACCCCCAATCAGCTGGTTTAGTCGAGTGCTATAATGGTACTCTGAAGCTTAAGCTAGCCAAGATTCAGGCAAGTTCTGGTCTCCAATGGCCCGATGCGTTGCCGTTGGCACTTTTGTCCACTAGAACTACAGTGCATTCCCGAATAGGACTTGGTCCATATGAAATAGTGTTTGGTCGCCCGGCAAATGTGTGGGCAGTGCCGAGACCAACGAAGTTCAGCGACATCGAATATCCTGTGTTGGTTAATTACTTGTATGATCTGACGGCTAAATTACGCGTTTTACATCAACAGGTTCATGATAACCTCCCACAAGCATCTGAAGATCCAGGTCACACCATCAATCCTGGACATTGGATATTAGTGCGCAATTTCCAGCGGACCAAGGACATTCAGCCCCATTGGACCGGCCCATACCAAGTACTTTTATCGACACGAACGGCAGTAGGAGTGCACGGCAAGAAAAATTGGATCCACGGCGTACATTGTAAGAAGGTACCTTTACCTCTACCGTACGACCAGTGGATCCGTGAGGGTATTGGTGATTCAGAAACAGAAAGAGTGCCGAAATTTATGCCGTTTAGCGACGCACATTTGGTAGGGGACCAGGTCTGAGCGAGAGGACGACGATATCTTGCAAGCAGCTGTGCCTCCGCCTTTGAGATTGGACACCACTGAGCCTGAATTGTTGTTCCGAGATCAGACGGTGCCTGGTAAAGGCCGTTATAATTTGCGACCAAGAAACAATGGACTAATAAAAAAGTAATCTTTTTTTTCACTCTCTCATCCAAGAAGCTGTTTTGGTTTTTTTTTCCTTTTTCGAACCATCATCCGGGTTCAGCTGTAGGGTCGCGGTATCAAAACTTGGAGTGGCAAACCGTGTAGACACAAGGTCGACGGTTCTGGTTTGTTCTAGGGTGTTCCCTAGACTTACAGACGCACACCTGAGCGAAGAAAACCAACTGCCGCGAACAGCACGGTTAGAGGATGGAGTTTTTTTAGATTGAGAGAGCTGTTGTAAAGATGAACTTTAAGACAAAATTATGTAAATTAATTTGTAGCAAATGTTTTTTAATAACATGCCTTATAGTGTTTTTTAGCATGATGTTGTCTCTGATGGGTGGGATTGTTTTTGCTACCCAATTGACATTTGCACCCACCTCCCAACCTATGCCTTTCCCTACTACTACTTCTGTGCATTCGTTCCACACTTTACCTGAACATGAACTGGTTAGAAGGTCAGAGTTTATTAATAATTCCTTTGTACAACTTTTGCATCAACACCAGTTGGTAGTGAACACCACTAATTGTTGGGTGTGTGGTCTTATGCCACATACTACGGATAGAGGTATTTCCAGGGCCGGACTGGGAACTGAAAGCAGCCCTGGCAAATTTTGCAAGACCAGCCCCCGTCCGGCGCGTAGCGGACCAGCCCCCGTCCAGCGCGTAGCAAGCGAGCGCAGCGAGCGAGCCCGACGGCCACTAGGGGGGGTTGGGGGGGTTCTCCCCCCTAGAAAATTTTGAAAAGCGACAGACCAAAATGGTGAATTTTACAGCACAATTTTCATTACATATTCAAATTGTATCAACTTTCAAAGCACAGTAAACAGTAGATGATGACCTTAAAAGAGAGTGACATTGCATACAATGCTGCCCAGGACTCTTTAAGGGGCACTACAGTGATGATCACAACACCCTTCGGGCCACTCTTGTCTTTTCAACAAAGTGCTATGCGTTTTAGGCATTTTTTTAACACTGTTTCAACGTCATAACTTTACAGCATAAAAACTACATTCTGATAATCTTTATTGTACTTTCAATTAATTGCCACTCACGTTGTCACACATTAAGCACTGAGATGTCATGTCACACAGGCCACCGAGGTCAGAAACTGGGGAAATGTCACTCATAAACACCTAGGTACTGAGGGTAGAGACTCTGGAAATGTCACACATAAGCATCTGATAACTAGCAGTAGCACCTAGGGCACAGAGGCCAGAAACTATTGAAACATCACACCCATGCAGTGTAACTCTTAATAATGATTACAATTATTACTCTGAATTTAAGCAGTTTGTGCAAGATCAGTTGTTCTGGGTACACATTTTCTGAATAGTGATGAGGCTCCCTGCCCCCTCTACCCCAACCCCCAGGCGGATCCGCCAAGAGGTCTGAACACTCATGAAAAACAAATGAAGACATCTGCATAATACATTCATTGAAAAACATATTGTATAGAAACGCTGGGAGCACGAACAAGCACTAACTGCAGGAATAGGTCTGGCTATGTTTTTATGTGAGGAGGAGAGAGAGGGGAGAAGTTAGGGGGAGAGAGAGGGAGGCAGAAGAAGAGAAAGGGAGAAGTAGAGGGAGAAAAAGAGGAAGAGTGAGAGAGACAAAGGAGGGGAATGAGAAAGATGGGGAGAGGGATGGAAAGAGAGAGGGGCGAGAGAGAGAGAGAGAGAGAGAGGGGGGCGAGAGAGAGAGAGGCGAGAGGGGGAGAGAGAGAGAGAGAGAAAGAGAAAGAGAAAGAGAAAGAGAAAGAGAAAGAGAAAGAGAGAGAGAGAGAGAGAGAGAGAGAGAGAGAGAGAGAGGATTTCAAATGGTTCCCTTTTCTGTCCGCATATGTCTTTTCTTCTACCTTTCATCTCTACACACCCGACTGGCTCCGCTTCAGCCACTTATGGGGCAACATGCATTCCAGACACAAGGGTGCACTATTACCAGAAAACTAAAGGAATCGTAATCCCAGTGTTACAAGAGAAGAACATACATCTAGCGGAAATAGATAAAGTGCGCAAAGAATGGGAACATTTAGTGCATGTTGGGGCAGTCTCTAGTTAAGCATATGGTGTACTTACATGTGGCTGCCCTAGTTTTGCTGCAGATGAGAGAGGGTAAGGTAGACACAAAGGGGAGATATCTACTGGGACGCTAGGCGGTCAGGAAATATATCTCATTAAATTGTATGTGCTGAATGTAGATGCTAGCCTTTTTCGGAATCAATTCTAGATTATACAGTTTTTTATAGCAAAAGTGGTGTAGGTGGCAAATACAAGTTTTGTTCTGGACAGGGGCTGGATTCCACCAAGAGACAGCGCTAAGCCAGGGGTGGTGAGTTCTTCGTAGCAGAATATGGATAAAATAAGTGTGATACACTTCTAGAGAACCTGTTAATATTTGTGAATAGATGGCACTCCTAATTACCTGGAATACATCATTATTACGAAGGACTTCCTATTTAAATATGAAGAGTCTGCATATTAGCCCAAACTCCCTGCTGTCACATTCCAGACCAGAGGTATGGTAAAATCGGGCACAAGACAGAACTAAGATCCCAACATGGAGATTCACTGTTCGGGCCTTATTGAGAAGCTTGAAGGAGAATGCTAAATAATACAGCGCAAAGAAATAGGAGCTATTCAGAGTGATGATCTGAGGAGAGTGCATAGCCAAAAAGTATAGTAACAAACAATAACACTTGGAGACGTGTTAGGGTTCAAAGTACGCACTGGCACACCTTTCCTCCATGCTCAGCAGCCCATCAGAGGGTACATAGGTGCACTGTCCGCATGCCACTTCAAAAGAAGGATCTGCTTACGTGTAGTATGTAAAGTAGGCACATAGAGCATGCAGGCCATGTGTGATATTACACTAACATAATCATATATACAGCATACCATAATATTAGTTGGTCTTGGCAATTAATAACAGGTATACATTTAATCAGCGTAGAAGAAATGATTGTTTACACTGAGTGTTTTTACCTGGATTCTAACCCGTGTCTTGCATGTTTGGCACCCAGCAAACAATTAGGATCTGAACATTTGACCTGTAGGTTGTACGAGGTAGGTATATAAACTCTCTAAGCTATTTATATCGGTTCTAATTCAGAGCGAGCAGTTAGCACAGCGATCGCCACAATAAGTGCCTTAACCATCTGACCTATCCTATTATACACTCAAACTTGCAGCATACACATAGATACAGTCCATGTGCTTCAACCCTCCAGGACATCTGATAATGGTCTGTTTGTGACCAATATAGCTAATCATGAACACCTTTACCGCTAGCATTTCTCCTTGTGAATTGACATGAGGGCAGAGTTTGTGAAAAAAAAGAATCTATATGTCCTGGGACACCATAGGCTGAGACTGCATCCACCTTTCAGGACTGGCTTTCCCGCTCTGTCGCTGCCACCCCCTACCCCCACCTCAGTTCCATTTCCAGTACCTAAGACCTATTGTTCCTACATTTACTGTTTAGGATATTTATTAAGAAACACACAATAATAATGACCATCATACAAAGTAGTTACATTAATTCAATCCAACTTAAATGGTTTATACCAAACACAAGCTTCTTAAAACACATCAGAACCTCCACACAGCAACACTTTTCAAGACTGATTTGCATATTACTGGGTCCAACCTGGAATGGCATGGTGAGCAAAAAAACAATGGATTTAGGCCCAGATTGACCAAGCAAAGCCCCTGTCTCAATATTTTTCAAACTTTGGACGTGTGCTGCATTATACAGCACACATGGAAAGTGGGAAAGTATGAAAGCATTGTCTTTGTAATGGAAGGTTCCTCTGTCAGTACAAAATGTAGGCTTGACAGTATGCAAACACTGCAAAGATCACAGCCCAATTTAAATATATCTCCCACACTTCCTGCAAAACAGGCAACTTGTGAGGTGTTTCTCCAGTAGGCTACTTGAGGGTGTGTATGAACACTATCAATGTCCGATCCCAGCACAGTATACTTGAAGGGTATGTTTAAGCTCAAAGTAAACGAAGCAGATTTTGTACTAAGTACACCTTTTCTTAAAGCATCAAGCAACCAACTGCCTGACCTTCTGTTGACAGGCCGTCATTACTGCATGTGTGGCATTCAACAAACCCATCAACCTCCCTGTAAATCGTACTTCGATTCTTTGCACATCAGCCAACAGTAAGCCCCTTGAGTCAAATGCCACCGGATTCAGCTTTATTTAAAGGATGGTGAGCAAGTAATGCACTGTGACATTGTATTACTCTCTACCTTCTAGTTCCACTCCTCAGTTGATCAATACAAATTTCCCCAATGCCAAACATCATTCAATTGGATGCCGCCATCTCAACATGTGGTGGCGGTGTCAGGAAAAAAGGTCTAGAACAGCATATTTGTATTGTGATAAAGAGTGCATGAGGGTGCAGTGAGCCCCATAACAGTCAGGGTGGCATCACTGTAAAATGGGCCAATCTAATGAATGTTTTCACAGCATCTCTGAAAACCCAAACTGGCATCATCAAACAGAGGAACATTGTGGAAGACTAATTGTTTATTTTTTTTGTGATGCAAGACTGGGTGCAGAAGTCTGTTTTTTATTTCTCTTCAGTGAATGGCCACTTTAAATGTGGTTGTGGGGTAGGCAGGGATGTCTGAAGCGGCCCTGAGACGACGCTCCCTGTGCGGCTCCACGCTCCGTGAATATGAGCTGTGTAAATGTGTCTGTGATTGGCCGGCATTTGTGTATGTATAATGCATTAGACTAGGAGGGACAGATGCATCACACAAGGTGGAATAGACAACTTAGCTTTAGGATCACATTTACCTTTAGTGGTGCTAAGGAGGAATGTGATCACATGCATGGCTGCCCCTGAGGCCCCAAATGCAGCCGGATAACTGGATTAACGGTCAGTAGTAGTAATGGGGAGTTAGAACCAGAGAAAAATGTGGCACCTACCATAGGATAGCAAAATGTGCGTTCTCAAGAGAAAACTGAGAAGTGCTGCAAAGCTGTCAAACACGTGACGGTGATACAGGAGAAACAGTGAATAATATGAGAAAGTACTGATGTGAGAAAATCAGTTTTGGACTTTGGGTTTGAGATATCATCTACAGCCCCCTTCAAACATCTGGTCCACTAGCACTGTTTTGCACAAATTCAACTGCTTTGTGTTAGTGCGCTCACAGTATTTATAATTGTACTTATTAATTGGGGAAAAAATACTAGTCCTACTATGTCTACTACTATGTGAGTGGGTCTAACAGCAGCAAACAGACCACCGGAGATTCAAGCAAGCAGCCATCAAGGACACAGGAGACCCCAGTGATCTTTCACGACTTTGTAGGGGTGACCTTTAACTCTTTTGTACTTTATCACTAGACAACACAATATTCACGTTTTCATGCAGTTGTTTACAAAAACCGTGCCAGGATTATCGGCACAGCAAGCCAACATGCATTTTTCCCTTGGCACCTCCCTGCCAGCAAAAGAGTCACATTTACTGCTCCCAGCTGCAACGCAGTACATTATTGCTATCTGGTAGCAGTGTAAGGCACCTGTCTCATCTCATCTTAAGGTCGGCCTTTAGGATGAGGTAAAGCAGGGCCTGCCCTTACGCTGCAATGGTGTCATTCTGCTCTAACCAATGTAAGATAATGCTTTACCTGCTCGTTTTGTGACTTGAATTAATTTCAATGTAAACAAATGTCAATTTCCAGAATACAACATATAAAAGGGCATTAATACCAACCAAGGAGTATTTTTTTTGCGTTAAACATGGATGAAGATAATGCTTCCTTGGCAACTTCTTTTCATTCACTGCTCAGAAAAAACGTTTCAGAACTTACAGGAAAAGTATGTTTGCTCTTTTAGAAACATTCTTATCCATTTCAATTAGTACAGGGAGGGACACATTTTCCCTATGGCTTGATTCCACATACTTTCTTTCCTCTCGTAAGTATGTGAGGCCGAGTTCTCACAGCAGGGTCCGCTCTCTGCAGAGGTGACGCAGTAATGATTGTAATTAAATGCAGTACAGTACCTCGCTGGAACCGCTTTTTCCGTCTGGGTCAGGAGGGCTGAATCTTGTCACGGACTCACCTCAGGCCTGCTGACTACTACTACAGACACAGGAGGGGTCGGGCAGGCGGGTAAGGCGGCGCTAGCAGGCCTACACAATTATGTTATTATGGCCCGACTCACGATCCTCGCTCTCGTCACTCCGTCTCCCACTGGCAGTCACGCGCACAGTAATTGAACTGCGCATTCGGGAATTACACCCCCGCCGCACCCTGGAGGCGCGCAGGCGCAGAGAGAGACGCGGTAGAGGAGGAGACAATTCTGCGCACTGCGCGCACAGGCACCTCCTCCTCCGTCGTTGGGGTTAGGTTGCACTTACTTGCACGCTGTTGTTGTGGCTGGGGCCCGCCTGGGGGGCTGATTTTCAGTCCGACCGTCACAGGCTGTGACGATCGGACTGAAAATCGGCCCCCAGGCACAAAACCGGCCCCCTTTTCAAAAACCGGCCCCCCAACCCCTCCAGCCTACCGGGGGATTGCCCGGTGCCCAGACTCACCAGTCCGGGCCTGGGTATTTCCTATTTGGTTCTGCCATACAGTTACAATGGGTCTGTCTGGGCATATCAGGCGATTTTTATTTATGCCAACGAAGTCTATCCCCTGCGTTCCATGAAAGATAACTCGAGTAATAGTGCCTTAGTGAAGGGAATAACGGATATGATCAGAGATATCGATACATATGAGACTATTCCTAAGGATGAGGCATTAGCTTATATCGGATGGAACGTGACTGGATATAGTATTAGTCTGAGTGAAAAGCAGAGACGAAAAAGGTCACCTCCGATTTGGATCGTACCCCATCGTGGTCATTTTTGTCTGCAAGGCAAAGGCAAGAATCCAAGAGCTCAGTTAGGGAAGAGTGTTTGTGCTCAGGCGTATGTCTTTGCGTCCCAAACTTCCCCACTGTTTTTAGCAGCTAAGGGCACGTATTTTGTTTGCTATGATAGAGCATACACATGGTTGCCCCCTGATTTTTCGGGATCCTGTTATGTTGCACATTTGTTACCTCCTACGTATACTGCTGCTGCAGATTACCACAGAACAAGAGTTGTTAGGGGTGTCTTCAATCAGGAAGATACCACGGGACAAGAAGTGGGAGACTTTCTCAAGGGTTTCCTACCGTTTTGGGGACCTATGGCAAATAGTAGAAACATACGACAATTAACGAGAGTGGTTGAGTCCACCATAAATGAAACTGCCGGTGCCCTTAGTAATTTGACCGCTGAGCTTCAAGCGGATCGCCTTATGACATTACAGAATAGAATGGTTTTAGATGTCATACTTGCAGATCGAGGTGGGGTATGTAAATTGATCCAATCGAGTTGCTGCGTTTTCATACCAGATAATGCTCCGACAGTATACCAGGCCATTTCTAGGTTACATAAGATCTCCGAGTCTATATATGTGGAGAAAGGAGATTGGTCGTTGACTGTATGGTTCTGGGGTCTGTTATCAACTTGGGGATGGAAGATTCTGATGATCATCGGGATGGTTTTAGCGATTCTTTTCTCGTGTTGTCTCTGTGTACAGTGTGGTCCTGCCATATGTGGCCTTTGTGCTACTATGTGTGTGAAAGGACCTGTCTCAAGAGAAGTACTGAGTAATAGGATGATGCTCCAGCAGCATCTTGATGATCTGATGAATATTGACATCGATTCAGACACAGACTGAGTGATTGCCTATGTAAGGGCAAAAGGAGGGTCTGTGGTTCTGTGAATTCTGAACTCGTTTTATAAATATCATGGTTTTGCTACGAATTTGATAGTAGCAAACCGTAACTAGCGAGTACGACAAGTACAAGTGATCCCGTTATATTAGACCGACAGATTCACTACATATTTGGAGATTTCGTTCCGAACCATGGGTTCCATTTTGTGCATGGCAACCATTTCTTTGATTGCCCTCACATAGGCTGTCGACTGAGGCCGAACGAGTCCCTGGTACCTGTACACGTTAGCACGAGTTCGCGTTGACTTTTGGATGAACCAAGTGAACTGACCTCGTTGCCTGAAGCTGACCCTGCTGAACCCGTTCCCTGCCCGATAGCTGATCAAGATTAAGGATCAGAGCACAGGACATTGTAAAGTTTCATATGCACACACATCCCTTATCCTGCTCTGTATCTGTTTCTGTTTCTTCCTTTATGGCCTCTTTATGACATGGGTTGTGGTCCTTTCTATTGTGGGTTTGTCCGGCTTATGTAAGAAGGAATGTTGTTTTTTTTCTCCTTTTTGTATAATTTATGGTGGGCCGGACAACCGAAAAGTGGGTTTGCCGTTATGCGATACCTTTTTGTAATAATGCCTATGATTGGACAAATTGTAAATAATGGGTGTTTGTCCGGAATGTAATTTTTGGCATAAAAGGGGCAGTCTCCTACGAATATACGCGGTGTTGTACTTCGTGGACCTCTGTTTCTGGTTGCAGCCAATAAACCCGATCTTTGACGCCACCAAGAAGTATCTCGTGTCTCTGTATTCTAAGACAGGTGAACCCGAAGACATTGGGCGTGCCCCTGGCGCCGCTGGGTACTAAAAGCCCGGTTCTTCATTGGCGTGCTTTATTCTCAGTACGTGCTTCTTGATCTTGTAGTCTGACTACTCTCGTCTACCGTAGGGAATACTGCTCGTGTGCTTGCTCGCCAGATTAAAATATCGGCTCTTGCATAGGTTCTTATCACAAGATCAAGAATACAGAGTATTCTGTTAAAAGGGTCATTGCTATATGCAGTTTTGTGTTGCCCTGAAGATGGTCTGAGGGATTCACATCATTGAAGACCGAAGCGTCGACTGTACTGACCATTTCCTTATGTATTGATTTTCTTTTTGTGACTGTTCTATTGATGAAGATATATGTCACAGTTTTGACTGAATTAGGAATGGATTTCTTTACTCATGAAATATAGGTTAAAGTCAGCCGCGGCACGTGGAGGGAGTTGCGGTGGGGCAGGCAGGCGGGGTGAGGGAGGGGCAGGGTGGGGAGTGATAAACACCGGAATCTGAATGATTGCCAAGTAAGTAAACAATTAAATTAATAAAACGAATTTCGTTCTGTGCCCTGGATCACAAAATGCGATGCATGGCGCGCTACGAAATTCGTTTTATTAATTTAATTGGTTACTTACCTGCAATCATTCAGATTCTGTTGTTTATCACCCCCACCTGCCCCTCCCCCGCCCCACCTGCCTGCCCCACCGCAACTCCCTCCACAGGCCGCGGCTGGTTAAAGCACACTGTACCTTTTTCATGTGTATGCATCGAGTTAATTTCAAGTCTTGATTGTACCCTAAAATATATATTTTTATATAGATTACAAGATACTCCTGTGTGTTTTGTGTTGTTTTGATTACCTGTGCATTGTTTCCACAATCTTTTGAATTTATTTGCACTGGTTCAAAATGTAAAAATATTCAATCATTTCTAAGCACCCAAAAGGAATTACATTTTTCGAATAAAATCCCTTGTTGGCACACTGTACCTGATCTTACCAGATTCGCCCAAGCCTCCAGGCCTTATTGGGTTCTCCCACTCCATAATTGTATTACACATAAGAGTCTCCTCCTCACTTCTTGAATTCTGCAAGAAGCTGAAGACCTGGTTTTTCAAGTAGTCCCACTAGGCCTTAGGTGTGGCTAGACCTGCTTAGCACCAGCATACTCTCTTGGGTGATACTGCACTCTGCAATCTGCACAACATAACATACCTTAAAAGAAACAAAATGAAAGTGATGTGCAGGATTTCACTGATCCTGTGTTTGAGTTTTTAGTCTGAGAGAAGTTTTGTTACCAACTTCTCTAAAAAGTTTGATTTTGGCAAAAGAAAATAAGAGGTGGCGTAAATTGCTAGAGCTAATAGGTTTTTAAGATTATGGGTTTGTTAGACCTGTCAGCCTTAGGGTGGTCTCCCCTACATTTTTGCCCTTTTTGCCTCCCATTTTTATCCTATATTTTGTTGGACTTAGGACTCGGGGAGCCTCACCACTGCTAAACAGTGCTGAGGTGCAGGTGCTCTCCCCTAAAACCTCGTGAGGCTGGCATATCTGCCACAAGCCACTGCTACTGCAGTAAGGCTAATCCTCCATAGGCTAATATTGGGAACCTCTCCTTATGGAATAACTTCTGACAGGGACCTAATAAGTCTATCATGTTTGGTCTTGTTGGATTCGGGGCGGGGAACCCTTTCCAACGATATATAGGGATTGGGCATTACTACGCTAGGGATCCCACTTTTATAAAGGGGACCTTTTCCTGCCTACACTTAGATTAGGCTGCAGACTCCCCCCTCCCCTCTGCATACTGATAGCCTGCCTGGGTTGGGAGGTGGGAGTGGTGATTCACACCTTCTTCCCTGGGATGAGCTGTGATGGGCTGCCCACTGTAGCCTTAACGGCCTGACTCTCGTCACTGTGACAGCTAGGTCAGGGAAGGCAGGGAACATACCAGAACTCCCTGGACTCTTCCAGAAGCCCCTGCCCCCAGACCCTTCCACCACTTTCTAGCCCTTAGAGTGAAAGATATATAAGGGAGGGTCCTGGCCTCACTTCTTTGTTACACCCTGGACTTAAGAAGAAACTCTGCTGGAGTACAGACTGCTGCGCTAGGAGGATTGCCACTCTGCTGGAGCTGACTGCTCCTAGGAACTGCTGCCCTGTGGTGCTTGAGCTGCCCTACTGCCTGCTGATCTGGCCCTGCCAAGAGGAGACTGAAGAAACATCCCAGGAGTGTCTCCACCACATCCAGAAGGACTCCCTCTGCGCTTCTGAACAACCTCTGCACCCTGCAGCACTGGGTGTGGGAGCCAACTTCTTATATCCCTAAATCATTGCAGCTGTGGGAGGACTCTGACTGTGTTGCATAGCGCTGTGGGGGACTCGAAGCGCTATGCCCCTGTGATTATCATTGCAGCGCTGGGTTTGTGGGGATACTTGATTCCTCCCCAAATCATCACGGCTGCCCAGGATCTGCCTGCACGTGTAGCGCTGAGAAGGGACTGAAGCGCTGAAGCCCTGTTAACCTCGGATGCCCTCAGGAGCCCATAAGGCATGATATAGCGCTGTGCAGCGAGAGCGCTGAGCCCTGGACTTCGCCGCCACTGTTTCTGTTTAGGAGATCCTTAAAACTGCCTCCCAATCGTCATCACCGCAGCCCGGGTGGAAAGTACGCCTAGATCGCTTGGAAAACATCCTTCTTTGCCCCGTATGCATCACCGCGGCCCGGGAACTTCGGAAGCCCTGGGCGCGTCCCATCCAGCACCAGGAAAAGCCGCGCTGGGATTGGGTACTCCCGGGGCGTTGCCCAGCAACGAGGGAGCGTCCCCAGCGAGAGCCGCGCTGTGATTGGTTCCCGCGGCCCAGGAGTCCCGCGGCGTCACCGGCATACCGCGCACCTATTGGTCCTGCTCCAAGGGCTTCCCCACGCAGCGGCCGGGGCAGGAAGAAGGAGCCTTCCTCGCTCCTCACCCAGGAGCAGCCGGCGGAGATCGAGTGAGAAGGGACCGTGCCGCGACCGCCCTCGCAGGTAACCCTTCAGGGCTTTTCAGGGCACTGCGAGTGAGCGGGTTGTGGGAGGCTGGTTACCCTCAATTGCGGGAAATCTCTCTAGGCAGGACTGGGAACACTACGTGAGGACGCAGCACTGCCGTGTTTAAAACCGGCCTGCCAGGAACAGCACGCATGTAACTATTCACGTGCCATAAGTGCACCCTCACACTGGGGTTGGTATTTCTGTGAGAGGCCCCCTCATTACGCTGAAAGGGACTTTTACCATAAGGAGGTTCCTACAGTGAAGGTGGAGTATAAGAGCCTACCTAAAGTGAACTTTGATCATAAGGGCATTCCTAGAGTGAACTCCTTGCCACACGAGTATCCCTAAAAACCAACCTGGTACTATAAGAGAACACTTTTGGGACAGTACAGAGAAGAGCATGCAATGTACCATTTGGATTAATTTTACTAGTGACCTTGCCTGAAACCTGGATTTATTTTTCTATTGAACTTGCCTAGGAACTGGGTTTAGGTTGGTCCTACCTGGACTGGATTGACTGGATTATTGATCTTACCAATTGTGGACCTTGCATAAATTTGAGATAAAGCTATTTTATATTTTTATAAACAACTGGTGTGGTGTCCTTTTATGAGTGTCCTTATTGCGTCACTGCTGCTGAGTGTTGCACAAATACTTTACACATTGCCTCTGAAGTTACGCCTTTGCTGCTCTGCGCCAAGCTACCAGGTCGGAAGCGGTGGTCCCTACTTGGACTAGGGCACATACCCCTGCCAACTAGAGACTCCGGTTCTAACATTGGTGGCAGCGGTGGGATAGGACTTGTGCTTGTGTAACACCACGCAGCGACGCAGTGTACACCGCAACCCTACACCTGACTCTACTGAATTTTTGTCTACCCTCTCCAATTGGCATTTTTGAATTTTTTTCTTTTTTAATTCTCCCTGACTGGCTGCTCTTTTTAAAAGTCCTTTTGCCTAAGTCCTATTTGGTTTTCTCTACAAACGCCTGAGGCCCTACCTAGCAAGATGGAATTCGAGCTGGCCAATCTGGAAGTTTACACAGTGGCACAACTCAAGGAATTCTGCGAGGAGAAAGGGGTGCCCTTTAAGCGAGGCGCTAAGAAGACAGAGCTTCAGAAAGCCTTGAGGGCATGGGTAACGGCCCACCCAGAAGGAGATGGAGAAGGGGACGGGCAGGGAACGGAGCAAGGGGCCACAGGAGAACTTGACCTACTGCCCTTGGTGGAAAATGGCAACTTGTTACCAGGTACAAGGGTACCTTCCAGGGCAGGCAGTAGTGTGTCAGTAAGGACCCTGTCCTCAGAGGAATTGGAGGACAGGAGAGAGGAGAGACAGTTTAAATTGGAACTCGCCAAATTGGAAAGGGAGCGTGAGAAAGAAAGGTGGGCCATGGAGGAGAGGAAACTTACCCATGAGCTCAACCTGAAGGAACTGGAAATTCGAGCCCTACAAGCAGGGACGAACAGCATCAAGAGTGGTGGCAGCATACCTACGGAAGCTTCACGTGAGTCCAGGGTCTTTGTGCCTAAAGATGTGATGGCCAGTTTTAAGGTGGGGGATAATATTGATAAGTGGTTAGCTGCCTATGAGGTGTCACTAAGAGCCCATGGGGTCCCAGAGAGTCACTGGGGGGGGGGGTCTGTACAAGTACATACCTCCGGAAGTTAGGGACACACTCCTTAGCCTAGAAAAGGAAGACCAGACCAACTATTCTGTTATGAAAGAAGCATTGCTTAAGAGGTTCGGTCTTACCCCTGAGAGGTATAGGCAGAGGTTTAGGAATAGCCACAAACTTCCCACACAGAACTGGGTAGATTTCCTGGACTACGCTAGTAAAGCTTTAGAGGGCTGGGTGCGGGGCAGCAATGTGCATGACTATGAAGGATTGTATAACTTGTTTTTAAGAGAGCACCTTCTAGAGAAATGTTTTCCAGAGCTGCGCCAACACCTGGTTGACCGCAAGTTGACCAATCCTAGGAAGCTTGCGGAGGAGGCGGACACCTGGGTCAGTACCAGGGTGTCCAACAAGAGTTCTGGGGGGGACTCCCAAAGGGGTGGTCAGGGTTCCCACCAGAAGAAAGAGGGGGGAGATAAAAAGAAAGATTTCTCCAAAGGCCCCCAAAATAATTCACACGGGAAAGGGTCTGGGTCCCAGCCCCAATCTGGCCACCAGAAGCCCACTTATCCTGACAAAAGTCAGCAGCCCAGAATTGTCCGGTGCTATGAGTGTGGTGAACTTGGACACTACAAGGGGGATCCCAAGTGTCGCAAGAGAGCACCACAGGCCTCTGGAGGTAAAACCCCCGGGGTGGCTAGTGTAGCGCTTGGGGAGGAGCTGTCCCTAGATGAGGGGAGTGAGGGGGCCGGGCTGGTCCTAGTGTCTCTGGGAGACAGTGAGATGGTTCCTAAGGTCCACGTGCCCTCCAATACTACTAAGTATAGGCAGTGGGTCACCCTCAATGGTCGGGTGGTGGAGGCCCTGAGGGACACAGGTGCCAGCATGACTATGGTAAGGAGTCAGCTGGTGTCCCCAGAGCAAATAATTCCCGATGCAGTCCATCCAGTTGTGATGGCGGACAACCGGGGGGGTCACTATCCCATAGCACAGGTTCCATTTGAGTGGGGAGGGGTTTCAGACCTTTTAAGAGTTGCTGTGAGCCCTGCCATGCCAGTGGACTGTCTGTTAGGAAATGACCTAGAGCATACTGCCAGGAAGGAGGTAGAGCTCAAAGCGCATGTGGAGATGCTGGGGTTGCCGGAGTGAATTTGTGTTACCACACTGTCTATGGCTGCCCGGAAAGGGAGTCAGCCAGGGCTGGAGCCTGGAAAAATGGCCCAGCCAGCTACTAAGAAGGGAGGAGCCCGAGGGCGTGGGAAGCTCGCCCCGGGGCAGTCACCCCGTGAGATGGATGGGGCACCTGAGGAGGTTGCACCGGAGTCCACGGAGGGGGGCGTTGTTCCCTTGGGGGACCTACCTACCCCTGCAGGGTGGCAGGTGGAAGGAGGGCCCACCAGGGAGGAGTTTTGCCGGGCACAGAAGGAGTGTCCTACCCTTGAGGGCATGAGGCGACAGGCCAAAGCCCAAGCAGCAGGCAATGCCTCCGCGAAGTATCATATTTACTGGGAGGATGGGCTCCTTTACAGTGAGCCCAAGGCTCCTGTGCATGGGTCATCAAGGGCCTTAGTGGTCCCCCAGTGCTACAGGGCCTTTCTTTTGGAACTGGCCCATGAGATCCCTTTGGCAGGACACTTGGGCCAAGACAAGACCTTTGCTAGGCTTGTCCCACATTTTTATTGGCCACAGATGAGGGTCTCCTCAGATACCTTCTGCAGGACCTGTCTGACCTGCCAAGCCAGTGGGAAAACAGGGGCTAAGCTGAAGGCTCCCCTGGAACCACTACCTGTCGTTAGCACCCCCTTTGAGAGGGTGGGCATCGACATTGTGGGGCCTATGGATCCACCGACTTCTTCTGGTCACAGGTTTATCCTGGTTCTGGTGGACCACGCCACCCGGTACCCAGAGGCTATTCCTCTGAGAACCATCACTGCACCTGCAGTGGCACGGGCCCTGATGGGGATTTTTACCAGAGTGGGTTTTCCCAAAGAGGTGGTGTCCGACAGGGGTACCAATTTTATGTCTGCCTACATGCAAGCCATGTGGAAGGAGTGTGGGGTTACCTATAAGTTCTCCACCCCTTACCACCCACAGACCAATGGTCTTGTGGAGAGATTTAACAAGACCCTAAAGGGCATGATCAGGAGTCTGCCTGAGGGCCTGAGGAAAAAGTGGGACATCCTCTTGCCCTGTTTGCTGTTTTCCTACAGGGAGGTACCGCAGAAGGGGGTGGGTTTCAGCCCCTTCGAGCTCCTGTACGGTCACCCTGTTAAGGGACCTCTCAGTTTAGTGAAGGATGGGTGGGAGAAGACTCCAAGGAGACTTCCCCAGGATGTAGTGAGCTACATGCTGGCCTTCCGTAGCCAAATGGCTAAGTTGTGGAAACAAGCTTCTGACAACTTAGAGGCCAGCTAGGCGGTAATGAAGGAATGGTACGACCAGAATTCTCACCCTGTGGAGCTAAAACCTGGACAGAAGGTGTGGGTCATGGAGCCTGGAGAGCTTAGTGCCCTCCAGGATCGCTGGACAGGCCCTTATGAGATATTGGAGAAGAAGGGCAAGGCCACTTACCTAGTGGACCTTAAGACCCCCAGGCAGCCCCACAGGGTGCTACACGCCAACCGCCTCAAACCCCACCATGAGAGGTCTGAGCTCACCTTACTGATGGTGACTGATGGGGCCGAGGAAGAGGAAAGTGAACCTCTCCCGGACCTCTTTGCTACCAAAGAGAAGGATGGATCGGTGGAGGGAGTGGTCCTCTCCCCATCCTTGACTCCTGAGCAACAGAGGGACTGCCGCCAGGTCCTGGGGCAGTTCTCCTCAGTGTTCTCCCTTATCCCTGGGATTACCCACCTGTGTACCCATGATGTGGACACAGGAGACAGCCCCCCTGTCAAGTCCAAATCTTACAGGCTGTCAGATAAGGTGAAGGCCAGCATCCAGAGTGAGGTCACTAAGATGCTGGAGTTGGGGGTGATAGAGCCCTCCAACAGCCCTTGGTCCAGTCCGGTGGTTCTGGTACCAAAAGCTGCCCCGCCGGGCACCACACCCGAACTTAGGTTCTGTGTGGATTACAGGGGACTGAACTCTGTGACCAAGACTGACGCTCATCCTATCCCGAGGGCGGATGAGCTCATTGACAGGCTGGGGGCTGCCCGATACCTGAGTACCTTTGACCTCACGTCGGGGTACTGGCAGATCGCCCTAACAGATGGAGCTAAAGAGAGGTCCGCCTTTTCCACCCCAGAGGGCCACTACCAGTTCAGAGTGATGCCCTTTGGACTGAAAAACGCTCCTGCCACCTTCCAGCGGCTGGTGAACCGGGTCCTCTCCGGTTTAGAGGCCTTCTCTGCTGCCTACCTGGACGACATAGCGGTCTTCAGTAGCAGCTGGGAGGACCATCTGGGTCACCTCCAGGAAGTGCTTCAGGCTCTGCAGCAGGCAGGCCTGACTATCAAAGCTAGCAAATGCCAGATAGGGCAGGGGTCGGTAGTCTACCTGGGACACTTGGTAGGCGGGGGCAAAGTGCAACCCCTACAGGCCAAGATAGAAACCATCCTGGCCTGGGAGCCTCCCAAAACACAAACTGAGGTCAGGGCATTCCTGGGCCTCACAGGTTACTACCGCAGATTTGGCAAGGGCTATGGCACCATTGTGGCCCCCTTGACTGAGCTAACCTCTAAGAAATACCCTAGAAAAGTCATTTGGACAGAGGCTTGCCAAAAAGCCTTTGACTCTCTAAAGCAGGCCATGTGCACAGCTCCTGTGCTCAGGGCCCCTGACTTCTCCAAAGAGTTCATTGTCCAAACGGACGCCTCAGAGCATGGCATAGGGGTGGTACTTTCGCAACTCAATGAGGAGGGAAGGACCAACCAGTAGCCTTCATCTCCAGGAGGCTGCTCCCCCGAGAACAGCGGTGGAGTGCGATAGAGAGAGAAGCCTTCGCGGTGGTCTGGGCTGTGAAGAAGCTGAGGCCATACTTGTTTGGCTCCCACTTCCTGATTCAGACTGACCTCAGGTGGCTCATGCAAATGAGGGGCAAGAATCCCAAATTGTTGAGGTGGTCCATTTCTCTACAGGGGATGGACTTCAGGGTGGAACACAGACCCGGAGTAGACCACGCCAATGCTGACGGTCTCTCTCGGTTTTTCCGCCTTAGTGATGAGAACTCCCTGGAGGTTGGGTAGTTCTCCCCAATTTCAGCTGGGGGGGACACGTGTTAGACCTGCCAGCCTTAGGGTGGTCTCCCCTACATTTTTGCCCTTTTTGCCTCCCATTTTTATCCTATATTTTGTTGGACTTAGGACTCTGGGAGCCTCACCACTGCTAAACAGTGCTGAGGTGCAGGTGCTCTCCCCTAAAACCTCGTGAGGCTGGCATATCTGCCACAAGCCACTGCTACTGCAGTAAGGCTAATCCTCCATAGGCTAATATTGGGAACCTCTCCTTATGGAATAACTTCTGACAGGGACCTAATAAGTCTATCATGTTTGGTCTTGTTGGATTCGGGGCGGGGAACCCTTTCCAATGATATATAGGGTTTGGGCATTACTACGCTAGGGATCCCACTTTTATAAAGGGGACCTTTTCCTGCCTACACTTAGATTAGGCTGCAGACTCCCCCCTCCCCTCTGCATACTGATAGCCTGCCTGGGTTGGGAGGTGGGAGTGGTGATTCACACCTTCTTCCCTGGGATGAGCTGTGATGGGCTGCCCACTGTAGCCTTAACGGCCTGTCTCTCGTCACTGTGACAGCTAGGTCAGGGAAGGCAGGGAACATACCAGAACTCCCTGGACTCTTCCAGAAGCCCCTGCCCCCAGACCCTTCCAGAGACTTCCACCACTTTCTAGCCCTTAGAGTGAAAGATATATAAGGGAGGGTCCTGGCCTCACTTCTTTGTTACACCCTGGACTTAAGAAGAAACTCTGCTGGAGTACAGACTGCTGCGCTAGGAGGATTGCCACTCTGCTGGAGCTGACTGTTCCTAGGAACTGCTGCCCTGTGGTGCTTGAGCTGCCCTACTGCCTGCTGATCTGGCCCTGCCAAGAGGAGACTGAAGAAACATCCCAGGAGTGTCTCCACCACATCCAGAAGGACTCCCTCTGCGCTTCTGAACAACCTCTGCACCCTGCAGCACTGGGTGTGGGAGCCAACTTCTTATATCCCTAAATCATTGCAGCTGTGGGAGGACTCTGACTGTGTTGCATAGCGCTGTGGGGGACTCGAAGCGCTATGCCCCTGTGATTATCATTGCAGCGCTGGGTTTGTGGGGATACTTGATTCCTCCCCAAATCATCACGGCTGCCCAGGATCTGCCTGCACGTGTAGCGCTGAGAAGGGACTGAAGCGCTGAAGCCCTGTTAACCTCGGATGCCCTCAGGAGCCCATAAGGCATGATATAGCGCTGTGCAGCGAGAGCGCTGAGCCCTGGACTTCGCCGCCACTGTTTCTGTTTAGGAGATCCTTAAAACTGCCTCCCAATCGTCATCACCGCAGCCCGGGTGGAAAGTACGCCTAGATCGCTTGGAAAACATCCTTCTTTGCCCCGTATGCATCACCGCGGCCAGGGAACTTCGGAAGCCCTGGGCGCGTCCCATCCAGCACCAGGAAAAGCCACGCTGGGATTGGGTACTCCCGGGGCGTTGCCCAGCAACGAGGGAGCGTCCCCAGCGAGAGCCGCGCTGTGATTGGTTCCCGCGGTCCAGGAGTCCCGCGGCGTCACCGGCATACCGCGCACCTATTGGTCCTGCTCCAAGGGCTTTCCCACGCAGCGGCCGGGGCAGGAAGAAGGAGCCTTCCTCGCTCCTCACCCAGGAGCAGCCGGCGGAGATCGAGTGAGAAGGGACTGTGCCGCGACCGCCCTCGCAGGTAACCCTTCAGGGCTTTTCAGGGCACTGCGAGTGAGCGGGTTGTGGGAGGCTGGTTACCCTCAATTGCGGGAAATCTCTCTAGGCAGGACTGGGAACACTACGTGAGGACGCAGCACTGCCGTGTTTAAAACCGGCCTGCCAGGAACAGCACGCATGTAACTATTCACGTGCCATAAGTGCACCCTCACACTGGGGTTGGTATTTCTGTGAGAGGCCCCCTCATTACGCTGAAAGGGACTTTTACCATAAGGAGGTTCCTACAGTGAAGGTGGAGTATAAGAGCCTACCTAAAGTGAACTTTGATCATAAGGGCATTCCTAGAGTGAACTCCTTGCCACACGAGTATCCCTAAAAACCAACCTGGTACTATAAGAGAACACTTTTGGGACAGTACAGAGAAGAGCATGCAATGTACCATTTGGATTAATTTTACTAGTGACCTTGCCTGAAACCTGGATTTATTTTTCTATTGAACTTGCCTAGGAACTGGGTTTAGGTTGGTCCTACCTGGACTGGATTGACTGGATTATTGATCTTACCAATTGTGGACCTTGCATAAATTTGAGATAAAGCTATTTTATATTTTTATAAACAACTGGTGTGGTGTCCTTTTATGAGTGTCCTTATTGCGTCACTGCTGCTGAGTGTTGCACAAATACTTTACACATTGCCTCTGAAGTTACGCCTTTGCTGCTCTGCGCCAAGCTACCAGGTCGGAAGCGGTGGTCCCTACTTGGACTAGGGTACATACCCCTGCCAACTAGAGACTCCGGTTCTAACAGGGTTGTTTTAAATAGGTCTTTGTGAGCTACTTATGAGAAAGAACACAGAAAAAGAAAGTACGGGTGAAGAAAACTTTGCTTTGGTACATAACAGAAACATGCACCATATCTGCACATAAAAGCATTGGAAGACTAACAGACAATGAGCTTTAGAGGGAACTTAAATAACAGAAACTGAAAAGCAGCTTTTTTTAAATATAGAAGAAGCAAAAATCGCCATTAGTTTTCAGAGATCCCTGTTCCATAGAAGGGAACATTAATTGTTGCAAACTCAAACTACATTTGCAATCAGGAGCTTGAAGAAATCTGTCTCCTTAAAGTGACAGTGTCACATTTCTGTCTGTTAAGGCCTCTACCTATTTAACTCTATTTCTATTTAGAGCATATTATCAAGGCCATTATCGCCGCTTTATCGGCAGTTTCCTGCCGATAAAAGCAGCGATAATGTATCGCCTGTCCTTGATAATATGCCCCTATGTCATTTCAGAGCAAGTGGGGCAGTTACATAGTAACACGGTGCAGGTGATAGGTAAAGAATGGGGCAATTACAGAAGATTTCGGACCATTTGCAATTCACATATTTACATAACATGACCATATTTACAATAAGGGACACAAGTAGATGAGGTGTGTGTCTAGAATCACACATCTATGGCCAAGTGAGTGCCTACCAAGATTGATCAGTGCTCCCAGACATCATCTGTTCTCATGTCCATACTTCACATTCCCCTTTACTATCAGTGATCCAAGTCACAGTCACAGTCAGTAACAGCATCACTGGCAAAGCTCCCAGTGACCATCAGTGCAGAAGTCACTGTCACCCGTACTAGTGCCCCGAAAACCAGCTATACCAGTGCCCATAATAACCACAATATCAGTGACCCCAGAACACCAGTCCCAGAGCTACTAGTCATGAATGACCGAGGTCCTAGTAAGCATCACTGCCAGTGCTCCCAGCCACCATGAAGACAAGTGCCCCCAGTATTCACCAGTGGCAAAGCTCCACTTAACACCAATGTTAGTGCCGCCATTAAGCACCATGTCAGTGCCCCAAATAACCATCAACAACAACAGTGCTCCCTGTCAGTATTAATACCAATGTCCAAAATAAGGACCAGCATCACTGCTCCACTCAGCACAACGATCAGAAACCCAAATAGCCAGGGCCACTGGAATTATGTGATTTTGCGGCTGCAGCGATTTTCGCATGATTATAGATTGCTGCATTTGCCACATCATCTGTCGCGTAATATGCAGATTTTACCAAAATCAAATTTTGTTTCTAGCTCATACGGCTCAAAAGTTTCTAAAAATGCGACAGCATGTGTTTCTGTTGCTTATTGCTACAATTGGTTGTTAAACTGGTACTAATGAGGTATATCCAATCTCCACAGAGTGTTACCAAGCTTAAAAATGGTGAAATAATGAAGAAATATTATTACAAAATATGCCGCATAATTTTCTTTTTCTTGCCGAATAATTTTCTCAACCATGCTGCATAATATGGCCCTCTCTTGCCGCATAATTCCAGTGGCCCTGCCAATAGTCAATAATACCTGTTATCCAGAGACCACCAGAGCCACAACTAGCAACCAGTTACCCTGCCACAGACCACCATCGACACCACTGCTCCCAGTCAACATAAATACTAGTGCCCTTTATACCAACCAGCACCAGGGCGCCACTCACCCGTTGTACTGGTGCTGCCACTCAAAACTGTTCCCCTGTGTTGTGAAGTGTTGATGCTTCTCCACGAGGGCCACTCTGAATTGAAACCCTGCACAGGTTGTACATAAAATGCATGATACAAAATAGAGCACTAAACAACTGCAGTAAAGCGGTTCGAATGTCATGCGTGGCCTCCAGGCTCTGTCCGAGATACAAAAAGGCCTTGTCAACTTCCGGACACAAATCTAGTGTCACAAAATGAACCAGTGTCTTAATCTTGGAGGTTGAGGGCGGGCCCTTGGGCTTGAGGACTCCATGGTGGTCAGTCAATGGCTTAACGCAAATGACCCCTACCCCTCCTCCCTGCAGAATCAATCAATCAATCAATCAAGAACATATATAGGGCGCGCTACTCACCCGTGAGGTTCTCAAGGCACAGAAGGGGTGTGGGGGGTGCTGCTACTGCTCGAAGAGCCAGGTCTTGAGGTGTTTCCTGAAGGTGAGATGGTCCTGGGTCGTTCGTAGGTGTGAGGGGAGCGAGTTCCATGTTTTTGCTGCTAGGTACGAGAATGATCTTCCTCCGGTGGTGGTTCTACGAATCCGTGGGATGGTGACAAGGGCGAGGCTGGCGGAGCGGAGTTGGCGGGTGAGAGTGTAGAACGAGAGGCAGTTGTTGAGGTATTCGGGGCCCATGTCGTGGAGTGCTTTGTGTGCGTGGGTGAGGAGCCTGAACGTGATCCTCTTGTTGACGGGGAGCCAGTGCAGGTTTCTCAGGTGGGCGGATATGTGGCTGTGGCGAGGGATGTCGAGGATGAGTCGTGCGGAGGCATTTTGTACGCGTTGTAGTCGATTCTGAAGTTTGGCTGTGGTTCCTGCGTATAGGGCGTTTCCGTAGTCCAGTCGGCTGGTGACGAGGGCCTGGGTGACGGTCTTTCTGGTTTCTGCGACGTCTTTCATACCTTCCTGGAGGTTGGTTTTGGCGGTGGCTGGGTCTTTGGTGAGGAAGAGTATCTGCTGGGTGTCGTCGGCGTAGGAGATGATGTTGATGTTGTGTTTGCATGCGATGGCGGCGAGGGGGCTCATGCAGATGTTGAAGAGGGTTGGGCTGAGCGAGGAGCCCTGGGGTATGCCGCAGATGATCTTGGTGGCCTCTGAGCGGAAGGGAGGGAGGCGGACTCTCTAGGTTCTGTCAGAGAGGACGAGGTGATCCAGTCCAGGGCCTTTCCTTGGATCCCAGTGTTGAAGAGGCGGGTTATTAGGGTGCGATGGCATACGGGATCGAAGGCTGCCGAGAGGTCCAGGAGGATGAGGGCGGCTTTTTCTCTGTTGTCCATCAGGGTCCTGATGTCGTCGGTGGCTGCGATGAGGGCAGTCTCGGTGCTGTGGTTGGCTCGAAATCCGGACTGGAACGGGTCGAGCGAGTTGTTTGCCTCGAGGAAAGCAGTCAGCTGTTTATTTGCGGTCTTCTTGATGACTTTGGCCGGGAAGGGAAGAAGAGAGATGGGGCAGGAGTTCTTGAGGTCTTTGGGATCCGCCGTGGGTTTCTTCAGGAGGGCGTTGATTTCTGCGTGCTTCCAGCTCTCGGGGAAGGCGGCTGACGTGAACGAGATGTTTATGATATCCCGGAGATGGGGTGCGATGATGGTGTCGGCTTTGTTGAAGATATGATGGGGGCATGGGTCAGAGGGGGAGCCGGAGTGGATGGAGTTCATGAAGTTGGTGGTGTCTTCAGTGCTGATGGGGATCCAGGCGCTGAGGGTGGAGGTGGGAGCCGCTGGTTCGATGACTGGAGGAGTCTGGGGTCTAAAGCTGTTGTGTATATCTTCGATCTTGCGGTGGAAGACGTGGCAAGGGAGTTGCAGAGTTCTTGTGATGGTGTGACGTTGTTGTTGGTGGTGCTGGGGTTGGAGAGCTCTTTGACGATGTTGAAGAGTTTCTTGCTGTTGTGGGTGTTGTTGTCTAGTCGCTCTTTGAATGATGTCCGTTTGGTGTTGCGGATCAGTTGGTGGTGTTCGCGGGTGGCGTTCTTGAGGGCTGTCATGTTCTTTGTAGTTCGTTTGTGGCGCCAGGTTTTTTCAAGGGTTTGGCAGGATTTCTTGGATTCTTTGAGGGCGTCTGTGAACCATGGGGTTTTCCTGTTGCTGGTCAGGCCTGGGGGTTTCTTCAGTGGTGCGAGGTCGTCGGCGCAGTTGGTGATCCACTGTGCGAGGTTGCAGGCTGCGTCGTTGGTGTCAGTGGTGTTGGCCGGCGGGTTCTGGCTCAGCGATGAGAGGAGTTGTTCTGTGGTAATTTTGCTCCAGTGTCTGCGGGGGATCAGTCGCGTGCGGTGGTGGGATGTCTTCTTTTTGAAAGTGAAGTGGATACATCTGTGGTCGGTCCAGTGTAGTGCGGTGGTGTGGCTGAAGGAGACGTGGTTGCTGGCGGAGAAGATGGGGTCGAGCGTGTGGCCGGGTGAGTGGGGGTGTTCACTAGTTGCTTGAGTCCAAGGATGGCGAGGTTGTCGAGCAGGGTGGTGGTGTTGTTGTCGCTGTTTTTCTCCAGGTGGAAGTTCAGGTCCCCTAGGAGAATGTATTCTGGTGAGGCTAGGGCGTGCGGGTTGATGAAGTCGGCGATGGTTTCGCTGAATTGTGTGCGTGATCCCGGGGGTCTGTAGATGAGCATTCCTCTAAGGGTGGTCTTGGGGTCGGTGTGAATCTGGAAGTGTAGGTGTTCTGCGGCGGAGAGTGTGTCTTCGGTGACGGTCGTGATGTCGATGGTGTTCCTGTGGACGATGGCGATTCCTCCTCCGGTTTGGTTGACGCGGTCCTTCCGGGTGATTTTGTAGCCGTCCGGGATGGCTATGGCGATGTCGGGGACCGAGGAGGCGTTCATCCAGGTTTCCGTGAGGAAGGCGACGTCTGATGCTGTTGTGTCGATGAGGTCCCACAGTTCGACGGCGTGCTTGTGGACAGAGCGGGTGTTGAGGAGGATGCACTTGAGGTGGTTGTTGTTGTTGCGGTGCTTGGAGGGTGGCGGGCGGGTTCGGAGGCAGGTGAATTTGCAGGCTTGACAGGTGAAAGGTCCGTGGGTGCGCTTCGGGGTGGCTTGGTAGCAGTCGGGTGGTTGTCCGGTGTTGAGTGCGTGGAGGGCCGCGGAGTCGTATCTCAGTCGAGTCCTCTGGCTCCGGCAGGGGCCAGGGTTTCTGGCGCTGGGCGCGGTCCAGGCGTGGATGGGCGTAGACGGGCTTGCCTTTGGCACGCAGTCGGCGCGCCCGCTGCGCGCGTCCGCTGCGCTTCCGCGCGGTCTCCTCCATATATGGCGAAGTGGGTGGGAGGAGCAGCTGGGAGGCGGGAGCGGGGTGGCGAATGGGCGTCGGGGAAGCGGGAACAGAAGGAAAAAGGGGCGGGGCCGACGGGGAGCAGCAGCGGGGAGCACAAGCGGGAAAATACGATCACGGGCAGAGCAACAATAGATGAGGATACAGGCAGGACAACGAATGCAAAGGGGCACAGCAGAACAGCAAAACACAAGCTACAAAATACTTAGGGCTCAGGATCAGCGGCAACACGTGGCAGCAGCAGAGGAAACACACGGGGATCCGTGGAGGTGCGTGGAGCGACCGGCCCTGCAAGCAGAATGTGGCGAGAGGTCCCAGAGAGTCCATTATCTCGCAGATATTTCATAGGTGCCTTTGGCTGAATCGGTGGCCCCTGAGACGTGCACCCCACCGTCGGGTTATGCCCCGTATGTTGGCTTATCAGGAGCCCTCCTTTAAAAGTGTTAATGTTGATATAAACGAGACCGCAACATTATTGGTGATCAAAATGAAGAAAATTTGGTGAAAAAATCCTTTCACAGAAAAACAGTGTCCAAAGGCATACAGGGACGCTTGTCAAATCTGGTCATTTTACGGATCAAGTCGTTAAGCATGTTTAGTTATAGCCTGATTTTCATCCTTTTCAAGTTATAGCCTGATTTTCATCCTTTTCATGGTTCACAGCCGACACAAAGAAATGCATTTTTTCCAACAGAAACATATTTATCCCCGTTTATTCCCCTTCTCAATGGCTTAACGCTAAACTAAGATGACAACAGTAAACTGTGCTTACATAATGTAGCCTCGGCGCCATGTGACTCACTCACGACTGATCCAGGAAAAGCTCTGGCACCGGGAGGGGGTGGGGCCAGGCAGTGATGTTAGGTGCAGTCACATATAAATAATGTTGGCCCTTTAATAGGGGATATACACTGTGCAGAAAGAGAAATCAGTCTCTTTATCCGGTCCTGCGCCACCAATAATCGCCAACAAGAGGCCTGCAGAATGGGGCTTTATTTGATGACATATGCTTGGGTTTCGAGCCCCCTGTGACATCATTCGGTGGACGGCCCCTTTAAGCTGGGCTGAGGCACACTAGCACAACATGCACCTGGCAACAAACGCTCAGAGTATTGGAGGGCGAATAAGAGGGGGTTCCCCCACTCGGGTGGGCACGTGTTATATTGGGCTGCAAACGCACTGCTCTTGTCGATGTGTTTCCTATCATGGCACATAACGCAGGCAACCAATGGGACGTGGAGTAACATTGTGCAACCACCACTGCTGCCGCCCTGTCAGGGTCACCCAGGGGCAGTCAAGTGCCCTCTTACTGTTTTTGACCTCCACGAGGTACAGTTGTGGTAATTGTCATACTGATGAACAACTTCAGAACCCTCAGGGAGACCCATTCATGGTGAAGCAGTGCCCTTGTCAAAGAGGCATACGGGGCAGTTGTGATGGTGCAGCTGGGAGGACCACCACAATACAGAGGTGGCAGACTTCAGGCTCCAGGTGAATGTTCACTAGAAGTGCTTTGTTCAGCATGAGACAAGATAAGGCAAGTCAACCGTCCCCTGCCAGTGTGAAGCACCTGAAGAAGGCCACTGTGAGAGTGTTGGTAGGAATGAAACTATTCAACATGATTGGCAGTGTCACTGTAGGTGGCAGGTCATGAAAACCATGATGAACAAAGATCAGAAGACGGAGAAGCCTTGTCCATTGTAGATAATGTATCTCTCGTGATGGGGACATGCTGGCGAAGGAGCAGAAATACTCGGTGTGCAGAAAGCTCAACCACTATACATATGTGTGCATAGTGCAGCACAGACAGCTAGAGAAAGGTGATGGATGGAGCATGGTGGTTCCCAAGGAAAGGGAACTGGTGCAAAACCACGAAAGACGAAAGAGTAGATGAGCGGGAGGAAGTCTGAGTTCCCTTCATAGCAGCACCTGCAGTAAGAAGGCACCATGAGATACTGGAGATCACCATACTCATCAAATATGTCAAGAAAGGTACACCCTATAAATACTTTTTAGGTCTTTGAGCAAGGGGAAGAACAACAACAACTACATCAAGAGTACTCCTGCCAAACGTATATCTTTTATCTGGTGGCCTACAAACGGCTCAACCCGGGCTGTCCGGTAATAATCAATCTTGCCATACACGGATATACAGTAAATAGTTCTTTTTATTCATCATTTTCTTTTTTTCTTTTTTATAAGATCTCTATTTATGTATATATGTACAAACTTCTGAAATACATTTCATTTTGTGTCTTATTTGATTGACATGTACAAAATATATTGATTACCGATAAAATACATGTAAAGACATGTGCATTCACCCTTATTATACACATATATTATTACCCCCAAGCGAAGAAAAAATGAAGAAGAGGAAACAATAGCTAGTGGTGCTGCCAAATTAGATGCAATCGAAAAAGAAGGGAAAGAACCCAGATTCCCCATATGTTGCTTTATCCATCATAGAGGGGAATTTAATTCCCCTAATATTGCAAAACTGCTATTTACCCCGTATTAAGCAGAAAATGTGTTGAGTACAGTGCAAACGTCAGCACGACTGTGTTTCCTCACAGGTAATGCATCCGGTCCCTTATTGACACAACGCTGCTGTGTGTTCCCTTGTTGTTTAGGATAGAAAAATGATAATACATATCACCGGAAGTGGCTGTATGGGGCAAAAAATGAAATACAGTTCTATTGGGCTCTATAAGGAGCTTCCTCATCGGCATGGGGTGTCCACTAATGTCTTGTCGCCTGCATAGTGTCCAAACCTGAAACATTGAATGCAGCTCAGAGCACAGTGGATCTTTACAGCGGTGCAACCACTACCCCTGAGGGTAACTCATGGATCATGGACCGGACCGAGACTGAAATCTGATTCAGTGGCAAAGTATTTGTGTCTGAATCGGACACACAGCTCACTGCAGCATTGCGAACACTCTGCACCTCCCCTCCTCTGCACTCAGTATGTGAATGTGGAGTCTCACAGATATCCTGGACACGCTCAAGATCATTTCCAAGATCCTGAAGAAGGGCAAACTGAGGTACAGCATCGCTTGCCCAAATGAACTTACTGTAGCCAATAAACTGGCGGTCAGATCTGGAAACATGATTGTAACAACACTTCTTAGTGCCCCCTATGATTCTCGAAAATTTGCAGGTTATTACCTCAACCTCTCGCCAGTGTATGACACGTCACACACCTCGCTATACGGTCTCATGTTAGGAGGGGTAGCGTCTGACCATACTCTGATAAAATGTCTGACGCCCTCCTAACCTATCTCAGTACATTGGTGAATACTTGTTTACAGCTGCACCTCCCTGGAGAGCCAGAAGAGAAAAAATAACAAGCACTGGCAAAGCCAGTAGGTCTCGCCTAGGAGAGCTACTGGCGTTGTCAATGTTTTGTAGCCATGTTGCAGAGCAGCGCATCTGTTGTGTAATATGGCTAAAGCAATATAAAAGAAATGGATATTACACAGACAGCGCTTGCTGCATTATAGCGCTTTTTTATTGATTCCCCAAGGCACCACGGAGGGAGGGATGGCAGGAGGCAGCACTCGGGAAGGAAGGACGAATAGACAAGGACGAGAATAAAAAAAGTTCCGTGACACAGACACAGCCAGCGCTGTCCACTTCATAGCACTTTTTTGTTGATCCCTGGAAACAACACGGTGGGCATAACAGAGGAAGGGAAGAGGAGAGGAGGGGAGAGGATGTAGACTTACGACTAGAGCGGTGGACTTCGGACCTGGAACCGGTTCGAGCATCGGCAACCACGCTCAATATCCTGTGCTTCTGGGCATATCACTTAATCTCCTTGTGCCTAACAAAAATGAATGTGTTCATCTGTAACACACCTGATGCTCGTGTAAAGCGCTCTGATACCCGACGTCTCGGGTCTAGTTCGCGCTATATAAAACTCTTATAAAAAAAGCAACACAGAGACAGAAAGAGTGAAAGGGAGTCAACACAGAAGGAGGAAGGGAGGGCGAGAGGCAACACTTCTGCACACAACCGATGACTAAAAACCATACAACATGTAATATTCGGGACCGACGGGTTACATAGCAGAGCATCGCCTGTCTTAAACAGATATCAAATTCATATTACAATTGTCAGAATTCTGACAGGATGAGGGGTTTCTTCATTGACCTAAACCCGAGCCCACGGCAGTTTACAGGCGGATCTCTGCAGCAGGTGCATTAACCCTTCATCTCTATCAGATCTCAGAAAGGACTGCGAAGTCAAAACTGAGCAAGACGTGATGGGGAAGAAGACAGTGCAGTACAGTCCCCAAAAAAATGCTAAAGCAACATAAAATTGCATTTTAACAGTACTGCATATGCCTCCAGAATACAATAGGCCCCATGTCCCATGCTTCACACCCCAGTATTTCATTTTTGCTATTTAATGTTGTGCCTTCTTCAAGTTTAATGTTATGTAAGCTTGTATTCCTCACCATCTCTCTAACAATCATCACCTAACAGTAACAATTACTGCCTAATTGTATCACACTGATTGTACGTCTACTGTGCGATATTTAAACATCTGAATACATTCTAAACATGAGATTGACCTAAAGTCGGATTGGGGCTTGGCAGGCGGGTGAAGCAACATGTGTTCTCATTTATTTTTGGTGCCTGTGGATGGTGAGGCCACAGAAAAGGCTGTATGTGTCTTGGCCCAGCATTCTGTCTTACTGTATCCAGCAGAAGCCAGGCCTCAGGCTCAGCTTCAGGCGGTAAAATAAAACTTCCTTCACAGGAAACTCCAGCCATCACTGCGAGTCTGCTTCTTTTTCATTACATCTAACGAGATGAGCTGGTTGGCTCAGGCGCCTTCTGCTGAAATCTCTTGGAAACCTGCATATGAGGGATTGAAATCCAGGCAATCATGGCTCAGCATTTCATCCTACCGAAGAGGATAGAAGAGCACCAGTCATAATTGTTTTAATTTAAAGTTCAACGAATCACCTTGGTGTGAACAAATGGAATACAAATGGAATACAACGCAGTAAATGTACAGAGTACGTCCGTTTGTCTATAAGAAACACACAGTGAAAAGCATGGGGGGGGGGCACAGGGAGGATAAGTACATAAGAGATGCTGCTGGAAAAGACATGCACTCTAGTTGAGTGCTTAGTCAAAAAGAAAAATGTAACAGACGGTTAAGGGAGCAGTGAAAGGCCACAGGTACTTGGGCCTTGCTCCAGGGGAGGAACAACCACAAGGAGCAGACATGAATGGCGCACATACCAACACATGAAAAGTAAGTAAATTAGAGTGACAATAAAGCTGACCAATTGTATGCAATTGGCAGCCCGTAAGCATATGAAACGTTTTGCTGGAGACGTGCATGACCTGTCTCAGGCAAGACCTAGAAATTACCCATACATCCTGGAAGAAAACTCCCAGCTTGTCAGGGCCATTTGTTTTTCAAAAACAAACTCCATATTTGGGTGTTTGTATTTGAAAAACAAAAAAGTTTACTGGACGGCGGCACATAACATGGTGCCCGCTCAGCAGTCTTACAGTGCTGTCAGAGGAGCTACAGAGTCTGCTGCTGCTCTGAAAGGATAGAGATCTCCCTTGGCAGGCATAGAGCTCTAAATATGGTGGTTTGAAGACCACCAGGGTAGCGGAGTACATACCTCTGCTGCTTTTGAGGAACAGCGTGTAGGAGAGTAGGGTCTGCAATCCTATGATCACCCAGATTTTTGCTTTTTGCTTCACTGGTTTACGACTTTCCCTGGCTGTGGGCCTGCTAATCAGACCCACAGCCTAGCTGTTCTCTCTACTCCAAATTGTACCCAGGTACTGAATTGGCACTGGGCCCTCTCAAGTCCCTGTACCCAGGGCTGAGGTGCACCCAGAAGTCTCCCAGGGGCTGCAGCATGTATTATGCCACCCCTGGGCTGACTAACTAAATCAGACACAACTGGCTGCTTGACAGCTGGGGCAGAGTGGTGTACTCACCCTCTGCTGTAGATATAGTATTCCTATATCTAAACCTAAATGGACACACAGATCTCCTATCAGTCACTCCTATGGCAGGCCTTGACAATCCTGAAGGCAGAGTGCTTGGAATCGTGTGAGATAGTGCTCTGGCATGAGCTGAGCCTGTCTGCGGCTTTCGGGATCCATCCCTTAGCCGTTTCCATGATATCGCATACCATATACTCTTAAGTGCATTATAATCCTCGCGGTTATATGCCAACTCTGGTATCGCTTTATCAAAACATGTCGAGTAAGGTGTCATACGAATTGGAATACTAACCCCTCGCCAATTCTGGCGACGGGGTTAGCATTCCACCCTCCTAGAGGGACACGACATGTATGTAACCTGTAACCCCGGTTAAAGTCAGACAGAGCCTTAGCTCCACAAAATGGATGCTGCCACCGAGACACAAGTCTGCCCTCCTGCTGCTGGGAGTCCTCCCAGCCCAGGAGGCAAGGACAAAGGGTTTCCTGCCAGGGGCGGTGCCAGCACCGTCCCAGACAGGATTTTGTGTATCCTAGGTAGGCAGGGCTTTAGAGGAAGGTGACTGCAAGTGGCACCCCGGTGCTCACTGTGCATAGGCCGGCTGAAACCAGTTCCAGGGGCACTCCAGCCCCTGGCCTGGGGAAAGCCCGCCAAAGGAGAGGGGTGTAACCACCCCCCTCCTGGTCCCACCCATAGGGCAGGACTTAGTCGCGTGCCAGCCCCTTTTTGCAGGATAAAGGTAGGAACTGGCCCCCTTCCAAATCAGATCATCTTTGAATCCTGAAACTACTTTCCACGAAAGGAACTCAAGACTTCTTCCCAAGATTCTCCCTTGTGACTAAGGAGTAGTCACCCTGCAGCAGCAGGCACCAACCAAGCATCGCAGTTTGTTGCCAGTCTCTCCTTCGGATCAAGACTGCTCCAGCACGACGAGAACCGGCTTCCCTGGCACCTCTGACCTCAACCTACATCATCAGCCCAGCTGTGATCCGTGGGTGCGACGAGACCTCGAGGGACCGGCCATCTTCAGAACTGCACGACGCTTGTCCAGCACGACCACCGAGTGACCCTCGACTGAGTGCTTTGGGGTAAGAGAAGCCCCGACCCTGAGCAGCTCCAGCACCGAAGTTCAGCCCCCCTGCATCCACGAGATCTGCGTGGGGCCCTTCTGCTCTTTGCTGCCAACCGCGTTGTCCAGGTCGCTTGCCCGTTGGCTAGTGGCCCTCTCACGACGCTCCACGACGACAAACACTGCTGGTCTGGTTGCTCCAGACTAGCCCTTGCTCCCCTCCAAAAGAGGAGCACCCTGGACCCTCCTGGTCCACTCAAGACGCCATTTTAGGTCCACCGCGTGGGCCTTGCATTTGCCAAGACTTGTTGCCCAATCCTGGGTCCAGCGACGTCGACAGCAAGAACCTTCGTGGGACAGCTCGCACCTCCATCCTGGTCGCCGACAACGCCTCCTGGTCCGAGAGACTGCAGAGCCCAGCAGCGCCCACTCACCTGGCTGAGGTGACTTCGTCCGGTGCCATCCTGGTGCCCACTCAAATCACTGGCTAGTGATTCAGAACTTGGTCCCCTCTGCTTACAGGTTTCTTCTTCCCTGATCCAGGCTTGGATCACTCCAAACTTTCTTCACTGGCCGCCTGCCAGCAACTCTTTCTTCAGGCTCCTGGATCTTCAACGAGGGTTTCCGACGCAACTTCAACCCTATGCAGCCGCAGCCCCTGGGCTAGGTAACCTGAGTACTCCGGTGCTCCAGCATAGTCCAACACCCTAAGTGTTCGGATCCACTCTTGTTTTCGACCCACCTAGTCGGGTTCGCCCGAGAACAGTAACTTTGCAACTGCTAGCCTCCTTAGACTTTTTCCCGCCTTACGCGTGAGAGTTCCCACTCTGCACACGACGTCCACAGGTCTCCTGCATCTAATCCCAGTGTTTAGAATTGTAGGCCTAGCGATTCCTGAGTCTAGAAAAGTATTACTTACCTGCTAGCAAGTTCGCATTCCACTTACTGTGTATATGGTTTTTCGTGCCCCTAGGGCATTTGTGTAAATTGTGCGACTTAAAGTATTTTCGTAAGAGTTTTGTTGTGTGCTTAGCTCCCTGACTCATAAATAGTTCAGGGTAGTCTTGTTATAAATAAATATCTGTTTATTTTCATAACAACTTGTGTGGTGTCCTTTCACTTGGTGTTCAAGGGGTAATGTGATGGTAAAACAGCTGGCTTAACACGCCCTCTAGAGTCTTAGCCTTAGACTGCTCGTATCCATGCTACTAGGATAGCTGGTCTATAAGGTTGACTTACAACCAATCATCAATAAGGGTTGTTTGGACTGATACATAGTGATCACTAGAATAGTGAGCACTGCATATCAGGCCAACTTCTCACATTGGTGAGCAGCGGTTGGGATTTTAGCTTGCTGTTGTTTTACCACACATATCCTAAGAATATCATTTGAAAGATCACATAAGTACTAAGGTACATATAACTTAGCTTAGAATACTCTGAGTTCCACTGAACCAGCTGTTGTAGCTCCTAGGGCCTAGCACACCCTAAACTACAACTCTAGCAAGGGATCAGTAGGTAAACATATAGTGTAGGTAAGTGCACCACTTACACCTCACTAGAAAAGCATGTCTACCCAGGGAGAGTCTACTGAGACTCCCCTTGTGGCAGTTGACCCTCCACAGGTCACTTCAAGATATGCAGCTCTCAGTTTCCAGGAGATGAGACAGGTGTGTACCTCCAGGAAACTGAAACAGGGGTCTAACCCCACCATTCCCTTTCTGATAGGTCTCTTAGAGACATATGATGCGAGAAAGATTTCTCAGCTAGATGGGAATATGCCAGCCTTAGAGGGTACCACTGGGGATCCAGACCTCCACAACACTGTAAATGCAGTTGGGGAGGAGGATCCTGAGGAACTCTCTGGGGATGAGGCAGACAAAGGTCTTGAGGTAGTCAGAAGGCTAACTAGGGCCAACATAGACTTGCTTGGGCTAGGATCTGGGGGACCCCCAGTACTGACCCTAAGTAGGCCTAACCTTGGAGTTAGGAGAGATAGATCTCTTTCTAGGGACTCCAATGGATCTCTGCACTCTAATGCCTCTTCTCAGAGGAGAAGGAACTCTCCCCAGAGGAGATTGACTTCCCCTCAGAGAATAGAGCATGAAGCCAGAATGAGACAAGCTGCTCTGAGGATTGAAAGGGAAGAACTTGCCCTGGCCAAAGAAAAGCTTGCCTTTGCTAGAGAGCAGCAGATGAGTGGGTTAATTCCCACTGGTGGCAGCAATCTCCCAAGAGATAGAGAGAAGGGTTTAGATACTAAACACCTGACAAAGATAGTGCCCCCCTTTAAACAAGGGGATGACATCCAGAAATGGATGGCTGCTTTGGAGAGGGCCTGCACTGTGCAGGGCATTCCCCAGAGTCAGTGGGCAGCTATACTGTGGCTCTCCTTTGATGGCAAAGGTAGAGATAAGCTCCTCACTACAAGAGTGGAGGATGCTAACAATTACCAGGTCCTGAAGAATACACTGGTTGATGGGTTTGGTTTAACCACTGAGCAGTACAGGTTGCTGTTCAGAGACACCCAGAAAACTCAGTCTCAGGACTGGTCTGACTTTGTGGATAGTGCCACTAAGGCTTTGGAGGGCTGGTTGCTGGGTAGCAAGGTTACTGATTACACAGGATTGTATAATCTGATGATGAGAGAACACCAGCACCTTGTTGATTCAGATCTGACCTCTCCCTAAGAATTGGGAAAGAAGGCAGACACATGGGTCAGAACAAGGATCAAGCAGAACCAGAACCAGAACCAGGGTGGTCAGAAGAAAGCAGACCAGAAGGGTAATACTAAGAGTGAACAAAATGACCAGAAGTCTTCAACAGGTCCCCAACAAACCAAAGAGGGTGGGGGTCAGGCTTCACAGCAGAAAAAGAAGACTCAAGAAGGCCAGTCAAAAAGGTGGTGCCAGTACTGTAAAAGTAAGTCTCACTGGTTTAGTGAGTGCACCAAAAGAGGAGGGCAAACCTCTACCACTACAGCCCCTAAGGCAACTGCACCCCCTAGTACAGTCAGTAGTGGTAATGCACCTCCCAAGGGATTAGTTGGGTTAACCTTGGGAACTGAGGAGTCTGACAACTTAGTTGGCACACTCACTCAGGCTGTCCTTGTCTGTACAGGGGATATGGATATGTCCCCTGATGTAAGTCCCAATACTTTGGGCAAATACAGGCAGACACCTTTAATAAATGGCAAAATGGCTCAGGCCTATAGGGACACTTGTGCCAGTGTCACCATGGTGACACCTAACTTTGTGGACCCTGGACAGATCATGCCAGGTACAGATTTCCTGGTGACCAATGCCAGAAACGTCACTACCAGTCATAGTATGGCGATTGTTGCTTTCTCCTGGGGAGGGGTAAGTGGCCAAAAGAAAGTTGTGGTTAGTTCAGACCTCCCAGTGGATTGTTTGTTGGGCAATGATTTGGAGTCATCACTATGGTCAGAAGTGGAGCAAAGGACTCACATGGAAATGTTAGGCTTGCCAGCACATGTGCTTGCTGTGACTAGGTCACAGGCCAGAAGATGCCCCACTGAACAGGTGCTGGATCCTGGAAGAATGGACCAGACACCTCCCAAGAAGAAGAGCAGTAGGGTTAAGGTTTTGCCTTCCCCCTTGCCCCAGGTTGAGGATCAAGTCTCTGAGGAGGCTGATCTGAGAGAGCTGAGGGAAACTGAGCCTAAAGAGCTTGAACTTGATCAAGTTGAGTTTCTGGGCTCAGGGGGACCCTCCAGAGAAGACCTGGGGAAGGCACAGTTAGACTGCCCTTCCCTTGAACCCCTCAGACAGCAGGCTGCTGCTGAGGCTGCAGGGAATGCCACAGGTGCCCATAGGGTATACTGGGAAGATGGACTCCTGTACTCTGAGTCAAGAGACCCCAAGCCTGGTGCAACCAGGAGGCTGGTCATCCCCTTGTCTCTGAGAGGTTTCCTTCTCACCTTGGCCCATGAGATTCCCCTTGCAGGTCACTTAGGCCAGACAAAGACTTGGGACAGGCTTGTCTCACACTTTCACTGGCCTCACATGAGTGAGAATACCAAGGAGTTTTGTCGCTCCTGTGTCACTTGCCAAGCCAGTGGTAAGTCAGGTGGCACAACAAAGGCCCCCCTCATACCACTACCTGTGGTGGGGGTCCCCTTTGAAAGAGTGGGGATTGACATTGTTGGTCCAATGGAACCCCAGACAGCATCAGGGCACAAGTTTATACTGGTGGTGGTGGACCACGCCACCAGGTATCCTGAAGCTATTCCACTTAGGACCACTACAGCACCTGTAGTGGCAAGGGCCCTAGTTGGAGTGTTCTCCAGAGTGGGCTTCCCTAAGGAGGTTGTTTCTGACAGAGGTGCAAACTTCATGTCAGGATATCTGACTGCAATGTGGAAGGAATGTGGTGTTAACTACAAGTTCACCACACCCTATCATCCACAGTGCAATGGGCTTGTTGAGAGATTCAACAGGACCCTCAAAGGGATGATTCATGGACTACCTGAAAAGCTCAGGCGTAGATGGGATGTCCTGATACCCTGCCTCTTGTTTGCTTACAGAGAGGTCCCACAGAAGGGGGTTGGCTACAGCCCTTTTGAACTTCTGTATGGGCATCCTGTAAGAGGACCCCTGTGTTTGGTGAAGGAAGGATGGGAGAGACCTCTCAAAAAGCCTGCAACCAGCATAGTGGACTATGTACTTGGTCTCCGCTCCAGGATGGCTGAATACATGGAGAAGGCAACTAAAAACCTAGAGGC
Source organism: Lissotriton helveticus (assembly GCF_964261635.1). NCBI lineage: Eukaryota > Metazoa > Chordata > Amphibia > Caudata > Salamandridae > Lissotriton > Lissotriton helveticus. The sequence continues at coordinate 1,804,105,749 of NC_136065.1, read as the reverse complement.
CAGCCAAGAACTCCAAAAAGCTTGGCATGACCAGAAGGCTGTCCTGACTGTGTACCAGCCTGGACAGAAGGTGTGGGTACTGGAGCCAGTGGCCCCAGCAGCCCTCAAAGACAAATGGTCTGGGCCCCACACCATCATTGAGCAAAAGGGAGAGGTCACCTACCTGGTGGACCTTGGAACTCCCAGGAGCCCCCTCAGGGTGCTCCATGTGAACAGGCTCAAGGCATATGTCGACAGGAAGGACATGAACTTGCTCATGGCCACAGATGAGGGACAGGAGGAAGAGAGTGACCCTCTCCCAGACCTGCTCACTCAGAATCCTGATGATGGATCAGTAGATGGTGTTATCTTTTGTGGCAGCCTCTCTGAACATCAGCAACAGGATTGCAGACAAGTTCTGCAATCCTTCAGACATATGTTCTCTCTGACACCCAGTCAAACTGATTGGTGTACCCATGAAGTGGACACTGGAGACAGTCTGCCTGTCAAGAGTAAAATCTACAGACAGCCTGATCATGTCAGAGACTGCATCAAGACAGAAGTGCAGAAAATGTTGGAGCTGGGAGTCATTGAGCCCTCAGATAGCCCTTGGGCTAGCCCAGTAGTTCTAGTGCCAAAGCCTCACACCCAGGGTGGTAAGAGAGAGATGAGGTTTTGCGTAGACTACAGAGGCCTCAATGCAGTCACTAAGACTGATGCCCACCCAATACCAAGGGCAGATGAATTTATAGATAGATTGGCTTCTGCCAACTACTTAAGCACATTTGACCTGACAGCTGGGTATTGGCAAATCAGGTTAGCTGAGGAAGCCAGGCCCAAGACAGCATTTTCTACCCCTGGTGGGCATTATCAGTTTGTGGTAATGCCCTTTGGTTTGAAAAATGCACCTGCCACCTTCCAAAGGCTGGTGAATCAAGTTCTCACTGGGATGGATGACTTCTGTGCAGCATATCTGGATGATATTGCTGTCTTTAGCTCCACCTGGGAGGATCACCTGGTCCACCTGAGGAAAGTGTTAGAGGCCCTGCAAAAGGCAGGCCTCACTATCAAGGCCACTAAGTACCAGATAGGGCAGACACAGGTTGTATACCTGGGCCACCTTGTAGGTGGAGGCCAGGTTCAGCCATTGGAGAGTAAGATACAGGCCATCAAGGACTGGGCTACTCCAATCACCCAGACTCAGGTTCGAGCTTTCTTGGGCCTGACTGGGTACTATAGGAAATTTGTCAGAAATTATGGGTCCATAGTGACCCCCCTTAATGACCTGACAAGTAAAAAGATGCCAAAGAAAGTTCAGTGGACAGCAAGCTGTCAGAAAGCATTCGATGACCTAAAGCAGGCCATGTGCACAGCACCTATCCTAAAGAGTCCAGACTTCTCCAAACCATTCATTGTCCAAACAGATGCTTCTGAGTTGGGTGTGGGAGCTGTTCTATCTCAGCTGAATTTTGATGGCAACGACCAGCCAATTGCTTTCATTAGCAGAAGGCTGACCCCCAGAGAGAAAAATTGGTCAGCTATTGAGAGGGAGGCCTTTGCTGTGGTTTGGGCACTGAAGAAGCTGAGGTCCTACTTGTTTGGCACTCACTTCACAGTTCAGACCGACCACAAGCCCCTCTTATGGCTAAGTCAGATGAAGGGTGAAAACCCCAAACTACTTAGGTGGTCCATTTCCCTACAGGGGATGGATTTTACAGTGGAGCACAGACCTGGTACTGATCATGGCAATGCTGATGGGCTCTCCAGGTATTTCCACTTAGAGCAAGAAGACTCACCTGGTCAAGGTTAGTTTATTGTCCCAAAGTTTGGGGGGGGTCATGTAGGAGAGTAGGGTCTGCAATCCTATGATCACCCAGATTTTTGCTTTTTGCTTCACTGGTTTACGACTTTCCCTGGCTGTGGGCCTGCTAATCAGACCCACAGCCTAGCTGTTCTCTCTACTCCAAATTGTACCCAGGTACTGAATTGGCACTGGGCCCTCTCAAGTCCCTGTACCCAGGGCTGAGGTGCACCCAGAAGTCTCCCAGGGGCTGCAGCATGTATTATGCCACCCCTGGGCTGACTAACTAAATCAGACACAACTGGCTGCTTGACAGCTGGGGCAGAGTGGTGTACTCACCCTCTGCTGTAGATATAGTATTCCTATATCTAAACCTAAATGGACACACAGATCTCCTATCAGTCACTCCTATGGCAGGCCTTGACAATCCTGAAGGCAGAGTGCTTGGAATCGTGTGAGATAGTGCTCTGGCATGAGCTGAGCCTGTCTGCGGCTTTCGGGATCCATCCCTTAGCCGTTTCCATGATATCGCATACCATATACTCTTAAGTGCATTATAATCCTCGCGGTTATATGCCAACTCTGGTATCGCTTTATCAAAACATGTCGAGTAAGGTGTCATACGAATTGGAATACTAACCCATCGCCAATTCTGGCGACGGGGTTAGCATTCCACCCTCCTAGAGGGACACGACATGTATGTAACCTGTAACCCCGGTTAAAGTCAGACAGAGCCTTAGCTCCACAAAATGGATGCTGCCACCGAGACACAAGTCTGCCCTCCTGCTGCTGGGAGTCCTCCCAGCCCAGGAGGCAAGGACAAAGGGTTTCCTGCCAGGGGCGGTGCCAGCACCGTCCCAGACAGGATTTTGTGTATCCTAGGTAGGCAGGGCTTTAGAGGAAGGTGACTGCAAGTGGCACCCCGGTGCTCACTGTGCATAGGCCGGCTGAAACCAGTTCCAGGGGCACTCCAGCCCCTGGCCTGGGGAAAGCCCGCCAAAGGAGAGGGGTGTAACCACCCCCCTCCTGGTCCCACCCATAGGGCAGGACTTAGTCGCGTGCCAGCCCCTTTTTGCAGGATAAAGGTAGGAACTGGCCCCCTTCCAAATCAGATCATCTTTGAATCCTGAAACTACTTTCCACGAAAGGAACTCAAGACTTCTTCCCAAGATTCTCCCTTGTGACTAAGGAGTAGTCACCCTGCAGCAGCAGGCACCAACCAAGCATCGCGGTTTGTTGCCAGTCTCTCCTTCGGATCAAGACTGCTCCAGCACGACGAGAACCGGCTTCCCTGGCACCTCTGACCTCAACCTACATCATCAGCCCAGCTGTGATCCGTGGGTGCGACGAGACCTCGAGGGACCGGCCATCTTCAGAACTGCACGACGCTTGTCCAGCACGACCACCGAGTGACCCTCGACCGAGTGCTTTGGGGTAAGAGAAGCCCCGACCCTGAGCAGCTCCAGCACCGAAGTTCAGCCCCCCTGCATCCACGAGATCTGCGTGGGGCCCTTCTGCTCTTTGCTGCCAACCGCGTTGTCCAGGTCGCGTGCCCGTTGGCTAGTGGCCCTCTCACGACGCTCCACGACGACAAACACTGCTGGTCTGGTTGCTCCAGACTAGCCCTTGCTCCCCTCCAAAAGAGGAGCACCCTGGACCCTCCTGGTCCACTCAAGACGCCATTTTAGGTCCACCGAGTGGGCCTTGCATTTGCCAAGACTTGTTGCCCAATCCTGGGTCCAGCGACGTCGACAGCAAGAACCTTCGTGGGACAGCTCGCACCTCCATCCTGGTCGCCGACAACGCCTCCTGGTCCGAGAGACTGCAGAGCCCAGCAGCGCCCACTCACCTGGCTGAGGTGACTTCGTCCGGTGCCATCCTGGTGTCCACTCAAATCACTGGCTAGTGATTCAGAACTTGGTCCCCTCTGCTTACAGGTTTCTTCTTCCCTGATCCAGGCTTGGATCACTCCAAACTTTCTTCACTGGCCGCCTGCCAGCAACTCTTTCTTCAGGCTCCTGGATCTTCAACGAGGGTTTCCGACGCAACTTCAACCCTATGCAGCTGCAGCCCCTGGGCTAGGTAACCTGAGTACTCCGGTGCTCCAGCATAGTCCAACACCCTAAGTGTTCGGATCCACTCTTGTTTTCGACCCACCTAGTCGGGTTCGCCCGAGAACAGTAACTTTGCAACTGCTAGCCTCCATAGACTTTTTCCCGCCTTACGCGTGAGAGTTCCCACTCTGCACACGACGTCCACAGGCCTCCTGCATCTAATCCCAGTGTTTAGAATTGTAGGCCTAGCGATTCCTGAGTCTAGAAAAGTATTACTTACCTGCTAGCAAGTTCGCATTCCACTTACTGTGTATATGGTTTTTCGTGCCCCTAGGGCATTTGTGTAAATTGTGCGACTTAAAGTATTTTCGTAAGAGTTTTGTTGTGTGCTTAGCTCCCTGACTCATAAAGAGTTTAGGGTAGTCTTGTTATAAATAAATATCTGTTTATTTTCATAACAACTTGTGTGGTGTCCTTTCACTTGGTGTTCAAGGGGTAATGTGATGGTAAAACAGCTGGCTTAACACGCCCTCTAGAGTCTTAGCCTTAGACTGCTCGTATCCATGCTACTAGGATAGCTGGTCTATAAGGTTGACTTACAACCAATCATCAATAAGGGTTGTTTGGACTGATACATAGTGATCACTAGAATAGTGAGCACTGCATATCAGGCCAACTTCCCACACAGCGTACAGCCCGCTAAACCCTAAATGACCCCTAAAGTAATTGAACTGGCAGTGTGACCCTTAATAAGCAGCCACTCTGGATACTGTTTGTTACTCTCTCAAGGCAACGCCACAAGTAAAAAATGTTATTGGATTGAACTGTAAATCTTAACTACGATTATATCTCTTTTGTCCATAAATTCTTCTATTTTACATCCTCACCCATCCACCACAATGCTGGCTTTCTTACTCCAACCTTAAATTTGCTGCAGTGGAAAATCTGCATTACTCACCGATTTACCACTATCTATGTGTAACTTACAATCCTAACATTCCACAAATTTGGATTCTGTGAAAAGGGCTGGTATTTTGCGCTCCTAACACTCTGGTGCACATACAAACATTTGAAAATCAGGGGGGCTATTTATGAGCCCCTTGCACCACCGGAGAGTCACTTTTTCTGACACTCCAGCCGCACAAATCACAAAATCTTATCTATGAGCTCACTAGCCACGCACAGCCATAACTATGCGTGGCTTTGAATGGTCTCATAGAAATGGAGCAAGGCAGAGCAAATCACTGCGTTGCCTCACTCTGCACTTAGGAGGCGTTCCATGGGCATTGCTATGAGTTTTCCCATCCAACACCCATGGATGTTGACATTACCTCAGATTTAGGAGAGCATGTAAACCTGGGAAAGCATCAAAACCTTATGCCTTCTGAGGTGAGGTGTGACAAGGAGAAATGACATTATTTCTCCTTGTTTTTAGATCAAGTCTGGGCAGCGCATGCACTGCTGCAAGGCATGGGGTACTCAGGTATGTACTTGAAGCTCCGCCCAGTCTCCGCCTATATTTGTCATTGGCTTGTGTCGTTGCCCTTGGTAAATACCGGCTTCTGATTCGTTAATATGCTTGTCAGTCCCTCCTTAATACCGTCTTGTCTTCATTTGTAACCACCCCCGAGGACTGGCCGTTTTACTTCGGTTGTTACACGGTAGGTGTTATTTACAGCATGTGAGCACTATTGTCCTTGATGAGTTTCTCCTTTTATAGGCACGACAAGCTTTCCTGCAACGGCACCCGCTTAGCTTGCACCATTCTGCTCTCCAGCTTTTGATTTCAAGCACATTGAAAACAGGCCTGTACAGAGCACGATTGAAAACAAGACTCTAAACCTCTGCTCTGTATCGCTGAGTGCAGGATTATTTATTTATATTTTTGTCCCGCTTTTATCATTACTAGCGCATGGTGAAGGGTGGGGGCAACCTGTCATGTCGGCGACTTTAAAAAACACATAAAAAACAAGCATTTGCTATGCAATATAGCTTTCATTTGCGAGAGTTTAAACTATTTGCATTGTAAATGACAATGACTTTTATTGATGTTTTAAAAACCAACACATAAATAAAATGCATTGTCATTTAACAATGCCAATAGCTCAAAGTCTCACAAATGTGAGAGCTATTGCATTGAAAATGCTTGTTTCCTCTTTCGATGTGTGCTGTATTCAGCAGCACACATCGAAAGAGGAAAAAGCCTTTTAGGATTGTTTCTGTGCAGGAGGGTGACACTTTCTGCACAAAAACAATCCTGCCAACAACACAGGCACCTTTGCACCATGGTGCATGGGTGCCTGTGTTGGCGCTAGGCTGCCGAACGGTGCCAGCACAGGGGAAAAGCCAGGAAAGCACCGTATTGCATAAATACAGTCAGCGGCGTAACACAGGCCCCCCGCAGCCCCTGTGGTGCGGGGAGGGCCTCAAGCTCCAGGGAGCCCCATCAGCACAGCACTCTGGCTGCAGGGCTCCTGATTGAGCCCCGGAGGGGGGGGGCCGAGCTGCCTTGCAGGGAGGCCCCCTCAAGGTTCTTACGCCAGTGAATAATGTAACATACGTGCCTCCGCAGACCACACCCATCCCACTGTCGAGGAATCTTACCCCCGAATCAAGGGACAAGGAAAGCTTTGGGTATCCACATGCTTATTAATCAACACCCAAGTTAAAACTCTGAATGTTGTGTATTCAAAAAGGAGTGTCTGAAACAGGGTGGAACACATACCTGACTGACGTCATAAAATTACGAGTCACTTGAACTATCAGTTTGTAAGCCAGTCTGGCGGGTTTGTCTTCTTTCCTCACGAAACACGGCTTTTGTTTTTAGTAGCGGCTGAAATATATCAGTGGGTAGGGTGTTACTGCAGAAGGGGTTGTGTAACCTGCAGGTCACAAGTTCGAACGTCGGCGGAGCCAACGCCCCCTTTTATCCTTCTGTTGTTGCGTAAATGTGTTTGCTTCATTTAAATAATAATAACACCTCCGCTTCAAACACCAGCATTCATTTCTAGCAGTGGTGAGGTCATCATAAATGTAAACATTTCTTACCCCAGGTTGTTAATAAGCAATGTTTTTTTTAACTCTAGCGCCTATCATTTCTTTTTGTCAGCGCTATGTGTTCAGACCTTTCAAGTTGTTTAAACTGCTACCTGAAAACTTGTTCTAGCTTTTATTGAAAGATGATGCTGACCTTGCGATTTTATTCCTTGGTATAAATTGATTTTTATAGAGATCTTTCCTTTGTTATTTAAGAATATGGTCCAAGGAGCTTATTTGCAGTTCGGCTGCCATATACACAGGGCTGCAGAGGCACTATCCTTACTACTCCACCCAGGCAGGCAACTAGATCCAAATTTCAGGGGGGGGGGGGGGGGGTGGGGCTGAAAATATTTCGGGGGGGGGGGAGCTAATTCTTCCAACCACGGACAAAGTGGCCGTGAGAAGGGGTGACCACACAACAAAAGCCTCATTTATAACTAAATGGTCTTTTTACATGCTCGCCAGCTTGCGAAGCTGTGTCAGCCCGGGCTGACAGGCATGACGGGGGAAGGGGGGGGGAGGGGCTGAAGCCCCGTGAGCCCAAAGGGTGTTGCGCGCCTGACTCCAGCCGTGGCCGAACCATCATTATTTCTTTGTTTGATACAGCGCAAACTTGGCCCTAGGGCATTACAGCGCTTTACATGAGCACCAGATTATCAATCAATCACGTGTTTGTTAAGCGCGACTACTCACCCGTAAGGGTCTCAAGGTGCTGGGGAGGAGGGGAGATGCAGGTTCCAGTCCATCAAGGAGGGGGTCTGTTGAAGAGTCAACTTTTGAGGTTTCTCGTAAAGATGGGGAGTGATGTCTGAGGTGGAGCAGTAGGGCGTTTCAGGCTCTGGCCGCGTGGAAGGAGAAGGAGTGGCCTCCTGATGTGGTCTTTCTGGTGGAGGGGACCACGGCGTAGGAGAGCTGGGCTGATCGTAGGGTCCTCTGGGGTGCGTGGAATTTGAGTCAGCTGTTCATGTATGCTGGTCCGGTGTTGTGGAGGGCTTTGTGTGCATGGGTGAGGATCTTGAAGGTGATTCTAGTCTGGATGGGGAGACAGTGGAGTGTGCACAGGTGCTGGAAGATATGGCAGTGTCTTGGCAGGTTGAGGACCAGTCTTGCGGCGGCGTTCTGGATGTTTTGTAGCCTGCGGGTGATGTTTTTGTTTATCCCGGCGTAGAGTGCGTTGCCTTAGTCGAGTCTGCTGGCGACGAGGGCGTGAGTGATGGTCTTTCTGTGATTGAGGGAGATCCATTTGAAGGTCTTATGTAGGAGGCGGAGGGTGTGGAAGCAGGAGGATGCAACAGAGTTGATCTGGCGGTCCATTTTGAGCTCGGAGTCCAGGATGATTCCAGGGTTGCGTGTGTGATCCGTGGGGATGGATGGGTTTCTGCTGAGCGGGGGCCACCAGGTGTCGTTCCAGGCGTCGGGGGGGGTGGGTCCATGATAAGTTACATTACACAAGGTCAGATTAACTTTTTTAATGCACAGGGAAATAAAGTGACTTACCCAAAATCACTGGATATTGAGCAGACGCCGGAACTCGTACCTGGTTCCCCAGTTTCAAATTTAGCAGCTCTGGCTGTTAGGCCATATCTCTAAATGGCTGCTCACTGGCCGGATCTTTCCCCAAAGCACTCTCGTCTCCACAGTGCAAGCTCCTCTGGGGAAACCATACAGACCCTCAAAGAGGGGTCCACTTGCAGAAATAGCCTCGTCAATGTCACCCATTTAAAAACAGACCCCCACCCCTGAACACCGGTTCATCTTCGGATAATCAGAGCCCATGCGCTGGAAGTTGCTTCGCAATGCACAGGTAACTACAAGGACTTTTTCAGTTTGAGACCACCAAGGTGTAGTGGGTGGTCCCCTGCAGAATATAGTGCCAGTAGCCATGTCCTAAGTAAGCCCATCAAATGCCTACTCTTCCTGCGTCATATCAATACAACCAGTGCCGTCTTAACACATGGGCAAACTGGACAGTTGCCCAGGGGCCCCACGAGCATAGGGGCCCCATGCAAACCAGAATCTAACACTAATACTTTGTCAAACATTGTTATTCCTATGAGTGGTTGTGTAGGCAAGGCCCAATGCACTGCTTTACCAGGGGCCCTATAATGCTAAGACGGCCCTGCATACAATGACTTTCACTATAGAGGAGCCACGGAAGCTCTGCCATCAGAATTACTGTGTTCCTCCAACCTTTGAATGGAGCTGGGGACTGGACATCTGCAGATGGCAATCTCAGTTCAATGTCCGGTTACCACCACCTCTAAATGAAGCTCTTATTCTGCACTTTCTGCTGCCAAATGGGATATTTTAAGAACCTTTGCTTAGGTCTCTGCCTCCACCTCCACCGACCTTGACACTGACGCCCAGTCTCAGCTGGACTGTTAGCTGACAAGGGTGTCGAGTTGTTACCGGATTGCTTCCTTCCACCCATTATGTCTTTGGTACAGCCAGGGTTCACGTATTTGGACTCACCCTAACGCTGCTGGGCTGTATTATCCCTTTTAACTTTATTTTTTCTTCTGTATGTGTTTAACACAGGATTCATTCCCCTGCTAGGTAAATCCTCACTCAAGACAACAGAGGTTTCCCGAATAAAATGAGTGAAGAGCTCTGTCACATAAACAAGCATTGGCAAAGATACATATGTGTAGCGCTAGCCATCGGCATTTCAGCTTTGGTAATGCTTGTTTTATTGTGACATGGTTTTTGCAAAACCTTATTGTTGGGAATGCTGCCAGGGCTCAGCAATCGAAATAAAAAATATTGTCTAAAAGCAGAAGTATTTTTTGGTCTAAAAAATGCACACATTGCCATAGTAATCTCTGTCACTGAAGGGAACTACTCTTGCGTGCAGGTGTGATCTTTATGAAACGGCAAAATACCCTTTTACACACAGTAAAGTAAGCAAGTGGCTGAAGTGGGTTAACCCAATGCCCCATGCTGTAAGATGTAGTGGGCAGAGTTAAAATGCGAATGACACAATAACATACAAATGAATGAAAAAGACTGGCTGGAAGACCCTGTAAGTAAGCATATTATGTGTATACTTTTAGTAACATCAAAAGGTCTTGGCTAACATTACACCTAGAAATAATCTTCAGTCCACCTGCTGCTTCCCAGTATAATACATAGCCTGACACCTGACAAGGTAAAGTTTTGTCTTAGTGAAATTGCTGTCCCTGTTTCTCAGGAATGCTCCCAAGGATGCATGGTGGATTGATTGGTTGGCCTTAAATCTCCTCTATTCCCCCTTCCGGCTCTGTCTGCCTGTCACTTCCCTAAGTATTAAAAAGAATGTTTCTATTTTTGGATAAATTCTGCCCTAAAAATTATGGGAGATTAAATAAACCATCTAATGCAATTTGTCTTTTCTCTTTATTTCACCACCTTGAAAATCTACTAAACAAAACATCCTAACATCCCTTCCAATAACGAAAGAGACCTTCATTTCTTACCTCGTTCCCTGGTATGACAGGTTGACCGACTTAAGAGTGGCAAGTACATTTATGGCTAATACCTAATGGTATGATGTATGCAGTCAGACCATAATATCATTTATGGCATTTGAAATTGCATCTGTTTCATAAACAATGAGATCAGAAGCAGTGCATTTGATGTCCAAGTTATTATGGGTTACATGGGTGTTTTGCAAGTTATGGCTTGTAGAACTAACCTTAACTGACACATTTTAGTGACTTTTTTAATAACATTTTTTAACCATGTATATATATATATATATATATATATATATATATATATATATATATATATACATTGTTACATAAATGACTTTCATTATCCTACACGAGGTTGTGGTTATCCATTCATATGATAATTTTTCCCTGCTCACTGTAGGAGTTGACTTCTGTAAGTATGTCTTGGGTATTGTGTTTCTATTCCGGTTAGTAATCTCTACGATCTGTCAACTAACGACATTCTGGCATGTTACATAGATTGGGTTTCCTCTTCGTCCCCTGCTTTTGCTTGCCCTGAGATATGTATCTGTATTGTACTTGGGTTGCGCACACTTTAAATCGGAATTGCTTCTAGGCATTGAGAGATATTACAGATATCTGACGTAGTTACATCTCATTGGTGGTTTGGGTTACAAGACTTGTTACATATGATGGTATTACTCACGTCAAGCTAGGGTGACCAGAATTTTAAAGCAAAAAACCGAGACATTTCACAAAAATAGAAGAAGGACTATAATTTTATGTCAAGCGAGCGCACAGAATGACAGCGCTCCTCAGCAGAGAATTAGAAAACAGGCAGTAAAAACATACATAAGATGCAATTTTTAAACCCAGTAGCTTACCTGTTAATTAAATTGCTTTCTTGGAACAACTGCTAACTATCCCTGCTTTGTAAAACATAAAAAAAACACCTCCCCGCGTTTTTAGTAGACCCTCTCCAAAAACCGGGACATGAACTACATTTCTCAAAATCTGCTGGGACAGCTGGTGAAAAACAGGGACCGTCCTGGCAAATCCGGGACGCCTGGTCACCCTACGTCAAGCGCATGCAAATATCTGCGCGAGTTTCAAACAGCTCGACACAGGTAACTTCCAAACACTAGCCACCAACCAGCAGGAAAACAAGGCGGTGAAGTGGATTGCCCTATCACTTAGTCAGGCATGGTGGGCACTCGACCCATGATGCCCACTTCTGAAGGTAGTGCCTTCGTGTGCATCCTTACCTCTATATGACCTTCTAGCAACAGGAAGATCTGCTGTATCTGCTTTTCTGGTCCTTTTTCAGCCTGAATATAAAACCTCCCGGTGAAAGTGTAGTCGAAAGCCAGATCCCCTGGATGTTCACTTTCTTCCTTGTTCATGCTGTGATGAACCAGCCCCAACCCATTCTTGGCACTACATGTAAATGTAAGAGACTGGAGCGAGGGTTTCCTGTGCATCCTAAAAAAGATAGATGTTTGGACTCTACCTAAACCTAAAAGCTTTCCCAAACATATGCTTTTTAAGTTGTTCTGTCGATCCCAGCTCACGCCTGTAATATGGTTTACACTTTTGGAACCAAGTCCAGTAATGTGACAACTAACTGATACACTTAGTTTTCAGATATTGATGTTGTGCTAAGTCGGTCCTTTAATATCTCACGACATAGATGTGAGATAATTATGTCTATATGCATTTCGTATTCCATAAGTAAACCATCAAATTCATGTGCAGTTGGATTTCTTTTTGCAATGTTCAGCTGTTCTTTACACTCCAAACACTGGCACTGTACGGTGCACACTCAAATCTCTCAATGTTACCTTTGGCTGCCACTCCTTTGATTACACTCCTGGCAGCAGACTCACTGGGGCTCAGGTCATTTAGTGCGCCCCGACTCAGTCTCCCTTTTCTTACCTCCTCTCTAAGAGACTTACCCTGATGGGAAGCGGGTGGGGCTGCAATGTGCTTCGGGACTACTTCAGATCCCCCTAAACTCACCACAAACTATCTTCAAAATCCAGGCTCGTTGACACCCCATGTCTTTTTACTGTGCTCCAATGTTTCTAATGTTTTCTTGTTTCTCCTAATAATCTTATTTCCAGTGGGATAACTTATCATGCATGAACACTAATTGTTTATTACTTGGCATATGTGTGGCCTACTGCACGAAGCTATCATCCATATTTTATAAAAGGCTGTATTGTTTTCTCTTAAGATACTATCGTTTAATACCAAGGGGTTGAATCACCCGGTCAAAATGAAGAATATTTCAGACTATTTTAATGACCTGAAAGGCGTTATTGTCTTTCTACAGGAGACCAAGATTGGGTATATGGAAGCACTATCCCTTAGGAAATGATGGGTGCAGGATACTGCATGCTTCGATCCTTGTAATAAAAAGAAAGTAGAGGATCAAGTCAATCCATTATCTCTGCCAAACATGATGAAGAGGGCAGGTGGCAGGCTCAAAAATGGTGACAGGGATCTAAATACAATAGATGTATACAGCCCCAACAATAAGAACCCACATTTTTGGTACTCTCTAAACATGAAACTGGCATCAATACCTACTGATTCTCACCTAGTGTTTGGTGGCAATGGATCCCATCCTAGACCGTCACTCCTCGTTTATATATAGACCACCGAAGCACATAAACAAATGTAAAGCACATGATCTCTCTGACATTTGGAGAATACATAACGCTAAAGGCAATGATTTTACTTTTTTCGCCCCACTGCAATTAATAATATCCTGCATTGACTACATATTAAGAGACTCTGACCTCCTACAGCCTATCGCTGAATCCAACCGATAACCATCTCAGACCACGCCGTCATTTCTGTCGCCATTCTCAAATCACCTACCAAACCAAAGAACTCGTTCTGGTGGATGAACTCTGAAGTTCTTGACAGTGAATCAGATCCATTAATTTTTCACAAAAAACTCAAACAGCAGTAACTCTGGGACGCATTTACAGGCACTATAAGGTAAAAATTATGAAACGTATGGCCAGGAAAACCAAAGACATTGAAGAGTCCCTTAGTCCCTTAAACAGCTTTCCATGTCTATCAAACAGAAGAAAATATTTTTCTGACATTCTAAAAATGCTCAATTATTATATGAACTTAAAAAGCTAGAATACAATACTATTATTAATAAAGGAGCTTATGTGTGGGTACATGCACAACGAGCTAAAAAAACTCCTTCACCTCAACAAAGCTGTCGAAGCATTAGTTGCAACCCTCAAATTTAAGAAAATAATAACTTAATATTCCACATCAAAGCTCCCACAAATCCAAAATAGGAGATACCTGGGATATTTTCATAGACAGCTCTAGTGGCCTACGATAAACACAGCTAAAAAAATGTGATATCTTTCTGAATTCATTATCACTGAAAACCATAGGAACGCCTGAAAAGGAAAAACTGAATAAACCCTAAGAAACCTAGGAAATTCTCGAGGCCTTTAAATCTATCCGATCCGGCAAAGCACCATACCATTCCCTTTAATATTTTATAAAACAATCTCAATTGCAATCATTAAGCCCCTGAAAGAAACTCTTAATCACTTTGTGAGTCAGGGTAAGGTCTCCAGGACTACAGCAGAAGCCACAATAGCGGTAGTCCCTAAAGAGGGCATGGATCACTTTGAACCCACACATTTTAGACCGATCTCTCTACTAAATATGCAAGCAAACATTTACACAAAACTCCTGGCCAAGCAATTTGAACTCCACATTCCCAAGCTGATACATAACTTGCAAATGGGGTGTGTGGAGGGCAGTCTAGCAAGTGATAATATACGTACACCATGCCACTTTATAGAGATAGCATGCCTTTCTTCGCATCCGGCTGCTGCAGTCTCCCTCAGGGTGGATAAGGCATTTGATGTAGTCTCATGGCCTTTTCTAGAATCTGTCATCTCAAAACATAACTTAGTAGCTATATTTATGAAAATGACCAGGGTCTTTACTCTAATCCCATAGCGAGAACTGGAATTAATGGAGCCATATCTACAATGTTCAGTCTATATCAGGGTACAAGACAAGGTTGCCCCCCTTTCCTTGTTGTTATTCTTGCTGTCCATTAACCCTCTATTACAACTCTTCAGAGATCAAAAAAGTTTCTACTTCGGGATGCACCATTCTAAACAGCAGTATGTGCTGACGATATTCTTAACTTCTCTAGCAAAATACCTACTGCCATGCCAGAGATTATCAAAATATTCCACCACTTCTCTACAGTCTCTGAATGCACTCGAAACAAAGTCAAGGCAGAGGTCCTTCCTCTTAATCCCCACTGTTTGCCAACTCATCTTGGAGACTCCGGACTTAAATGGCAACCTACATTCTTTAAATACCTAGGAATCTGCCTGAATCAGTTAAACACAAATAACGAAAACAAGATAGAAGTTCAAGGATGTCTTATCCTCTTGGACTCCCAAACATATATCATGATGAGGAAGGATGGAAACTATAAAAATGATGGTTACTGCCCATATCAATTTAATTATATCTAAGCTCCCTGGGCGACTCTCACCATCCTTTTTTTGCCACTTTCGACATATTAAATTCAGCTTTTTTATGTAATGGCAAAAGAGCTGGGATTGCCTATAAAACCCTTTGTCTAGACTTGGCTCAAGGCAACTGTAAAATGCCAAACTGGCTCCACTACCCAACTGCCTTCCTGGTGAGGCAAGGTACACACTTGTTACTTGATGACTCATTTACCCATCCTAGATGGTTAAAAATCGAACGCTCATTATGCGCTCCTTAACTCTCGTCCTTCCTCACCATGTCGCACAGCCCAGTCCCTCAATATTGACAAATATTTTCAGACACAATGAAAGCATTTAGACCACTTGATAAATGCATATCTAACCCCAAATCCAGATCACAATATACTACCCTCTGGAATAATGCCTCAAAAGTAAAGCAGAAATGGTCCCTAAATTAAGACAAATATGGGCAGGTAAACGAATAGGCCTTGTCAAATATGTATTTAATTGATCTTGATTCCACTCCACTATCGATTGTGGAATTCCAAGTAAAATTTTGCTTACATTTTATCGATTTCTATGACTTCCTGAAAAGTAAATTGAAACTATCTATAGTAGGTTCATTTGAACATCCAGACTTACTTATTGCCTCAAAATTTGTTTTTCAACTGGCCATGTCCTCTCGTAAATATATAAATTGATCAACACCTACAAATTTAAAACCCAACCCCCATTCCAACAAAAATGGTCCAAACAATTTGCTGCTCTGCACTTAGATCCCCCCTTACCGGTAGTGTGGAATACTATATACGACAAAGCTCTGTGTAATAAACTTATCCCCTCACTTACGGAGTCACAATTTTCACTATATATTTATTACTGTGGACTTGAATCAACAGGGATACTTGTTGGAACACCAAATCCGCTCCTGAGATAGTGGACCATATGTTCTTTAGCTGTGATCTACTTAAACCATTCTGGGGAAAAACTGCAGACCAACTATCAAAAATATTCAAACTATTGATGATGGGAAACCTCCCATTAGTCATCCTAGAAGCATGGTCTTCCCCCTTGACAGACCCTAACTACACCTGATCTAGCACTTCTCAAAGAATTGAATCTTCTGTGCATTTTTCCTACTACACCTGGTGGCCATGGGTCACTTATCTATGAAGCGCCCACAAGGGGCTCTACCAGGAAATACTAATGTATCATAAATACAATGGCATACGCTAGATGTATTTACACATCTCAACCCTACTGGTTAATCTTTCTTCATTATCCCCTTATAGTGATAAGAGTAGACAACATACATAGCATCTAATTCTTTACTACTTGCTTAAGACATCCCCCTGGATTCCTCAGTTCTCCAAGTTATCTCCCAGTTGTGAATAAGGTCCCCCATTAAGTGACATAACCATGATAGCTATGTTTATTTTATGCCTAACAATCTAGGTTAACTGTTATTTCAAATAGGTTTTTTCGTCTATGTTCGCCAAGATGTTATATGATTTAATGATGGTCTTACCTATGTTCATATAGAAGTGGGATATTTAGCCTAGTCTGTAATTCTTACTGTTCTGATCAAAATGCTCTGACATTACCCTAAATTCCCACATACCACATGTATACATGATCTGTACTGTGCATACTTATGTATTTGATCTCTTAGAACTTTTTGTTTATAACAAAAACTTGTAATAAAGAACTATTGAAATAAAAAAGGCTCTTACTCATGCAAAAATATATGGACACATTAGTTCTTGTTTAAGTCCTTAAATTCAAAATATCAGATCTCAAAAACAGTTTAGTATTTAATTACATTGTGGTAACAGTTCGCATTTTGAATCCGTTGTTCATCTATCCAACATAATCAGCTCTCACAAAAATCAGGTTCAAAATTTGCTTTTGATTCTTTGTATGGTAGTATTTGGAGTTTACATCAAACCCAATTAATTGAATTAACCTCGTCTTCAGGACTTTAAATGAAAATTGATTGGAATTGATATTATTTAAGCAGTACTGTCTTATTT
This sequence comes from Lissotriton helveticus, assembly GCF_964261635.1. Classification (NCBI taxonomy): domain Eukaryota; kingdom Metazoa; phylum Chordata; class Amphibia; order Caudata; family Salamandridae; genus Lissotriton; species Lissotriton helveticus. Next base: position 1,804,088,889 of record NC_136065.1, on the reverse strand, counting down.
TCCAAATCCTTATCTATATTTGATAGTAATATTCTTTCAGAGTACTGATTGAGACTACAGCATTGATACAACACCATTCTTAAAATATCCTGGCAATAGGACTGACCCCCATTGTAACTTCAATCGGGAGGCTCGAATCCTGCTATTATTAAAACAGAAACTGATATGGGGGTGACACCTTTATTGCTTAGCAGTCATGAATTGGTCACCGAAGATCTGAGAAGCGCATCAATATATTATGTTTACGGGATTATTTTGCTTCCCGCCGCCAGGGTATTAGAGGTAAGCATGATATTAGTTATCTTCTGAACTGGCATTAACATAAGAGATTGTCACAAAAGGCAATAGCGTAATCCTTGCAACATATTCCCATCGTAGAGCTATTACTTACAGATCTGCTTTGAGCGTGCCCCCTTTGATGGACTCTCATACCAGATGGTCATCCCATCCTTCTCCAGTCGGTACAACCGCTGCTTGCGCCAACTGTGAGACTTGATCTTCCAAAGCTTGGAGCCTTTCAGCATTGCCTTGATGTCCTTATCATCCGTTAATCCTGTGAGAAGAAAAAGGAAAAGTTACAATCAACTACATAGTTCACATTCCCTGGCGTAAACATATGGTTACATTGCTGTGCGTTCACAGTCTCAATCTTCGGTTAACATGTTTATGAACACAAGACAATTGTGACTACTTTCAAAGTGTGAAACAGATATAAATGTGTAAAATATACAGCTGTGTAAACTATGCACACCCACGTTTACATCTTCATTTAACCCCTCCCACGCTCATGACGAGCTCAGCCCATCATGAGCCACGGTTCTCGTATGCTCATGACGAGCTCAGCTCGTCATGACCGTTAGAACGCTCGCACACTGGGCAAATTCCCCTGCTGTGCGAGCGTTCTAATGTGAAACGGGTGTGGTCATGACGATCTCAGCTCGTCATGAGCACACGTGAACCGTGGCTCATGACGAGCTGATCTTGTCAGGAGCACCGGGGCGCTGTGCGCGGTCCCCTCCCCTCAGCACAGCAGGGAAATGACCCCAGCAGCTAAGGGGTTAAAGCAATTGCTGTTCAGAGGAGTTGTCAATTATGTCTCCTGCAAATGTAGTGAAACTCACTCATTTCAATTATGGCCTGAATTAGAGGTTGGTGGAAGGTTACTGTGTCACAATGTAATGGATATCCCAACTGCCTTTTTGAAAGTTCCATAGGGTATAATACATTTGTAGCAAGGCACACAGGATATCAATGATGTTTGTCATGGAGCACGTTTGACTTCTGTGGACATGCACGTGATCATTACTGGAATCCCGGGACCCCAACTGAGTCATTACTGGGAGCTGGGAACACCAGCGTAAATAATTTTGATGATTTGATCCTCAAACCAATACAAAAAACTACAGAAGCAAGCATTCTTTAAACAAATACACAAATTAATAAATATTTTATTTAATTCACAGAAAAATATACCAATAACATTTTTCATTTTAATGGGAAGGTTGGTGCTTTTCTAAATTAAACTGAGGCCACCCATTGTCCATATTATATTGTATTATGCATGATGAATTTGCACTGCTATGATTAATAAATCTGAGGACACCAACTTGATTTTTAGCCTCCAACTTCAAATTCCTTCCCATTTACTAACTGATTAAAAATCTTCAATTTTACATTATGCTTCTATATTAATATGTACTTTATTAATCTGTTAATATTATCTAATTTTCTAAGCAGTCGTGGACCTCGAAGGTAGGTGCCGTGGACCCCAGGGTTTTCCGGACCACAGGTTAAGAACCGCTGTCACAGAGTACACACCTGCCAGACTCTAAATCAGACCCTTAATAGTTTCTCAAAGAGTTGGCCATGCTTTTCCCACACATTCTAAAGATGTAACTTACACCTGAATAATCCAGGAACCGGTGTGAGAAAAAGGCACCACACCACCTCAGGGTGTTCAACGAAAGGAGAGACAGGTAAATGAAAACTATTTCAAAGGGGGAATAACACTTTCAAAAATAATTATTAATCTGTAGAACTGTTGAACTTCAGTCATCTGAATAATGCACTGCTAAGCTTGAAAGACTGTGATGCATAAACATGAGTATGTTAGGCTCATGTGTGTGAGCAAGATGGTCTCTGTGAGCTTGGCAAATTGTAAAAGGGAGAACAAACTGGCCAGCAAGGGGCAAAACAATACCTACTACAAGCTGGGCCTCCAGTCTCTTTACCCCTCCCATTAACTCCTCGTGGGGGAATTTTGCCATTGTCCCCCATGCTCTTCAATATTTACGTTACGCCCCAGCCTAAACTTATCAGGTCTTACGGCTTTGTTGCTCTGTGTCTATCTCATCGGATGTTGATGAAGTAGCCAGTTAATTTAGAAACTGCCTGGCTAACATTATTATATGGATGCTAGAAAATGGCCTACAGCTAAACACTGAAAAAACAGAGGTTATTTTATTCAGTCCGATACTTCTTTCTGCAACACGTCTTGGAGGCCCTCCAACCCTGGCCCTCTTCCTTGTCCGGTTCAGAAAGTTAAAACTATAGGGGTGTTTTTTGATGGACAGCTTGGCTTCTCCGATCAAAATAACCAGGTTACATCCTCCTGCTTCCATCTCCTTAGAGTGCCAAGAAAAGTGTTTCCATACATCCCTCTTGAAACACAAAAGATGGTCATTGTAGCATTAGTACTATCTAGGATAGACTATTGCAACACACTTTCTAGGGACCCAGAAACAACTACAGCTGAAGCTGCAATCACTTCAGACTGCAGCTGCTCATCTGCTGCTTAAAATGCCAAAATATAATTCCATCTCCAAAGGTATTTGTGACTCACATTGGCTGCCAATCAGTGAACAAGTTAAATTTAAGGCCCTATGAATAGCCCCTAAGGCGTTGTATGGCGAAGGCCCGGCTTACTCCCTGAAAATCATTTCTTGGCATATGCCTTCCTTCTCTTAAATTAAGATCCAGCACTGCCAAATTAGTGCTAGTTTCCAAAATAAAGAGAGCTAGATGGGGAGGGGGAAGTTCCTCCTTCCTAGCGTGTACACTCTGGAACACCAAGCCCATTGTACTCAGATCTTAATCAAATAGATCATGTTTCAGAAAAATGCTAAAAACATGGCCATTTTCTATTCATTATTCACTGGTCAGCTGCTCATCCTTAAGAGACCACTCGCACTAAAACGCCTCAGCATTTGCACGCTTTAAAAAGGTTTTACTTACTTACTTATTATTCAGCTGTAATTGTTGCAACCATATTCCCTGTCTAGAACAGTACTGAAAAATCCCAGAACTCCCCTTCATCAGGACCTATCACACAGATGTTCAGGATGGTGAGAAAGTAACATTTTCAATTACAACCCTCAAGAAACATTCTGTGTTTTGGACACAGTTTTGGATGGTAGCGCAAGTAGCTGCCTTGTGTTACTATGCGTGGGGAATGCATTCCAGAGGTGGACTGCCACCCACGGTTTTTGGTGCAGTCCTAGATTTAATACGACTAGTAAACCTGGGAAAGCGTCATAATGCGATGTCTTCCCAGGTGAGGCGTAATGAGGAGAAATATGTTTCTTTCTCATTGTTATCTCCTCTTTCTACATGTGCTGCATTCTGTAGCACACACAGAAAGAGGAATATGCTTTGGGAATTGGTTTGTGTAAGAAGGTGTCCTTTCCTGCATAAAAACAATCCTACCTGTAACACAAGCACCCTTGCACTGTGGTGGACGGGTGCCTGCGTTGGCACGTGGCAGCCACAAGTGCAACAGTGTAGCAGAGGGCAGATACGTTAGTGTTAGTTAGGTATGTTAGTGATTATGCCACATTTCTGCTCTCTCCATTTGACGCAACGCAGCAAGTTGTCTTGCTGTGTGGTGCCAAATTGTAATTCTGTCCCTCAATATATAGACACAGAAAATATGTTGCTTCATTCTACTAATTGCCAACTCAGTACCTCAGCTTTATTCCTGCCCCGATGGTGAAACATACCCAGCTTCTTGACAATTTAGATGCGGACACACTGTCACATCACTACCATATCCATTGAGTGTCCTCCTTTCGCTTCTATGTTTTGATACTTCCTACATCATCTGTGAAACCATCACTCAGTCATATTTTATGGTTGGTTCAGGGAACCAACCCTCCTCGGGTCTTTTCCACCCCTCACTCAACTCAGCATTTGAGTAATGACTCTGCTTTGGTGTCACTGCATAAAACTGTTCACCTTTTCCACATATTATATATATATTAAAAACAGATACGGCCCTTTCACCTCACATGTATCCCACCCTAAAATATAAATGGGTGGGTTGTTTGTTGTGTTTTGAGTAAGTACGAGTCTCTTTAGGATCTGTTAAACGGCTGGGTGGAGCGAGGCCCATATCCCTTCACAGTATAATGACTTACTAGCATATCTAACTATAGAAGTATTGGTATGCCTGCGTCAATGTGCCCTCTGCTACGTCACCTCTCTCTCATGCTCACACGTGAACACAGAAGGAAGGCATTTGCGAGGGTGGCTGTTATGAGTTTCTAAAGTGGGTTGCTGAAACAGGGCTGATTGTGGCACCTCAGCCCCCCAGCCTCATCCAAAATACAACTACTTGTACCACTTCCCTCTTTACCACACAAAGGAGCAGATTTACAAGCCCCTTGCGCCACTTTTGAGTCACTTTTCCCATGCTAAAAATGACGCAAAGGTGTCCTTTCAAGGGGAATAACTCATAACTGGCAAAAAAAGTATCCATGCGCTGTCTCGTTTTGTGACAATAATGGACACTTGAGCAATTTTACTGCAATCCAGCCTTCGCCTACTTGGTCACTCTGTGCTACCAAAGTGTAAAATTAAAGTCAGAAAAAAGAACTTGCTTAACAAGCATTGACAAAGCCAATAAGTCCTGTCTTGACAAGATTGTACGATGTCAATTTTTCTATTGCAACCATAAAGCACCACAATATAAAAAAAAGAAAAAATAAGTAATGTCACCAAAAGAAATGTCAAGTTAAAAAATACATATTTATTGCACATATTTTTAACAGAAATGTAAAGCTGCTTCCTAGCAGAACAGTTATAGAAACCCTTTTCTGATTCTTAGTGGTGCAAACAAATGGTACCATTGGCTCTGAATTACTGTACAAGTTTAAGAGAAAGAGAGTAACCCTTGAAACCACAGGAACTGGGTATAATGCAGTAAAAATGAAGGTGTTCCCTGGGTAATATTGGATTTATCTATTGGGAACATCTAATCAATTACACTTTTCTCCTTAAGGTTAAACACTCAATTTTTCAACCACATATAATCTACTTCACTTTTACCACGCACAGTAGAACCGCAAAGGCATAAACTCAAAATGAATCACTAATTCCAACTGTACATTCCATTGCTTTTATTAAAAATAAATTAAAAGAGTTTATTCTAGAGTCTGGCACTTAAAGAATGGTATTTTGAATGTTAGCAACAACTCATCATATAACAAGTTCTTTGGCATCAACATTTCATATTTAATACAGTGCCTAGTGCCAGTCTAAATTACTGTAACCTGCTACCACAGTTTAAATACTCAAGTATGTCTAAAAATCTTTAAAAAGTACAACAAAAGACAAATAAATACATTGACAAACCATTGTATTTTACTTCTTTTTAGGCTGATGTTCACGTGTTGTCCTTCCTGTTGCAAGAGAGCCAATGGCTGAATCAGGCTGACCCACTGCCCCACCCTATAAGTTTTGGTGGGTGGAAGCAAAACGTTATGTGCACTATATGCTGTCGACATGTGTCTGCCAACTTACTGATGTTTGTCATGAAGAAGGATTTGTAACAACCTTATTCAATCAATCACTGCAGGAGGGGGACTCCATCTTTCAGCGGCATTCATACCCAATTTCTGGATGGCTGAATTTTGTGCCGAAAGGCCATGCTTGAATGATTTCTCCTTCAGACGCCATAACCATGACTGCGTCTGCTGTGCTCCACGGCCAGAGTGATGCACATGGTCTTGCATTTAGGATAATGACTGGCCGACAACCTGTCGTTCTTAAACCGTGAGGCCTGCCTATTGTTGGCCTCACTATTGGTAGAAGTGCTGCAGCATTCGGGAATGTCTCCTTGAAGAGGTGCTGCTGCCTAGGGCCTAGGCCCGCCGCCACCGTAGGAGAGGGTCTATGACCGCTCCACTCCGTGGGCCAGTGCTCCGTTGCCACCAGCAGGTAGTACTTTGACAGAATGGCTGTAACATGGGCCAAATAGCTTGTGTGACCTCTGTCTGTAATCTCACTCTAGGACAAAGTGGGCGACCTGGCAGAATAAGCACTGAAAAAGCAAATGGGTCTTGTCTTTGGGAACTATTGGCTTTGCCAATGCCTTTTGCCGGTGATGTACAGCATCCGCAATGCTCTGCGCAACATGGCTAAAAAGGTTTAAAAAAGCAAATAAAGTGTGATGACGAGCCGCAGTGGCCACATCATTTGCAGCTTGCGTCGTCCTGTAGGCTCTATTTCAGAAGTGCCTGTTCCATAGAGTTCATGTTTCATACAGTGAATGGTTTCCGTATCTATGCACCACTCCTTTGCAGTGTCCCATGCACCACAAGCAACCGGGGCACAGACACACTGACACCGTGTGCTGCAGGGAGTTAGCACACAGAAACACAGACACTCTGCGTTGGTAGAACATGGTGCATAGAAACACTGCAGGAGACTGGTGCATAGGAAGATAGACACCAGGCTGGTCTATTGACACGCATACAAACTGAACTGCAATGAGCTGGTTATACATAAATGTATACTCACTGCACTGTACCAAACGAATGCATAGAACCACGAGCTTAGTGCACTGTAATGGGTGCATGGAAGCACAGAGACCCTGCAAGGAAATGATGCATAGAAATATACTCTGCACGGCATCAGACGGAAATATAGAAGCACAGACACCAAGCATTGCAGATTGCTGATTTACAAAAAATGTGCACGCACTGCACCCGCGAGACTAATGCATAAAACCACAGGCACCCTGCCCTGCGACTGACTGGTGGCTTCCTTCGCAAGCTTGAAAGTCGCCTCGATCCGCCCGGAGAGCCAGAGGCTTGCGGCCTGGGATTCTTTGCTCTCTCATCTGACCTCCTCATAATCAGCTTCTTCAACCCGGGCTTATATGGAAGTACTTTGATGACCTACTTCCCGTTACTATGACTACCCTCTGTTTGACTTATATAAAAACAACATGTCTTTTATATTTTTATTTGGAGTGTTTATCGACAGTGTGTATCCTTCCAGTTACTTCAGAGCACTTGGTGAAATGCGGAAAGAGGGGAGTTAGATGACAATTGGTGATGGGTTGGGGTCTGATAATCCATTTTCGCTGCCATGGCGGCATCGAACAGTTCCGTTATGAGCCCTTTGCTGAAGAGGTTGTAGTTTGAGTCCACACCGAGACGTGGTCAGTGAGTTCCAGAGTCTAGATCCTTGGAATCCCAGGACCCTCCATGTCCACTCCTTCTGACGGCTCATTGAGCGGTAACGTTTGCCAATGCTGCTAACAGGTTACTGTTGGGCACCTCGTGGGCAGGCATATAGATTCCTGCAAACGAGCAATAGGTGAACCTTTCCTTGTGCGCCCCTTGCATCCCATCACCAACTTCAGTAGCTGTCAATGAAGGGGTCTCCAGCCAGATTCAGCACACCAGCAGTGGTGTGGCTTTGGCTGCTCCAATCAAAGGCAGAGGGTCCTTCTGTCCATAGGGACCAGTAGAGGTGTGACTTTGCCTGGTCTATTCAGGGTCAGAGGGATCTTCTGTCCATAGGAATCAGTAGAGGTGTGACTTTGGCTGGTCCATTCAGGGTCAGGAGTATATTCTGTCCATAGGAATCAGTAGAGGTGTGACTTTGGCTGGTCCATTCAGGGTCAGGAGTATATTCTGTCCATAGGAATCAGTAGAGGTGTGCCTTTGGCTGGTCCATTCAGGGTCAGAGCGATTTTCTGTCCATAGGGATCAGTAGAGGTGTGACTTCGGCAGGTCCATCCAGGGTCAGGAGTATCTTCTGCCAATAGGAATCAGTAGAGGTGTGACTTTGGTTGGTCCATTCAGGGTCAGAGGGATTTTCTGTCCATAGGGATCAGTAGAGGTGTGACTTTGGTTGGTCCATTCAGGGTCAGAGGCATCTTCTGTCCATAGGGATCAGTAAAGGTGTGCCTTTGGTTGGTCCATTCAGGGTCAGAGGGATTTTCTGTCCATAGGGATCAGTAGAGGTGTGCCTTTGGTTGGTCCAAACAGGGTTAGAGGGATCTTCTGTCCATAGGGATCAGTAAAGGTGTGCCTTTGGTTGGTCCATTCAGGGTCAGAGGTATTTTCTGTCCATGGGGATCAGTAAAGGTGTGACTTTGGCTGGTTCAAACAAGGTCAGAGGGATCTTCTGTCCATAGGGATCAGTAGAGGTGTGACTTCGGCAGGTCCAAACAGGGTCAAAGGAGTTTTCTGTCCATGTAGACCAGCAAAGTGCCCTGTTCTGAGGAAAGCTTGATATATACAATAATGTGAAGGTCATCAAATTGAATGTGAGGTCAAGAAACAAACTGAAGCCTTGTTTTCTAAGGTTGACCATGTATATACTATGCATGACCATAAAAAATGCTTGAACACAATTTAAGCCACTTGATTCTTCTTCTGCTTTTTATATCATTTCGCTGACTAACTTTCCTTGAATATCTTCTGCCTCTCTGTACGACTCAATGCTTCACATTCTGAGTGGATAGAATGTTCCTTCAAAAGAATTCACGGAATTCCCTTCACAGGATGTGAAGAATACCAGTTTATCTATCCTGCACCTGCCCTGCCACGTATGGGGCAGGCATGGGTAATTTCACGCAACCTGATTTGTCCTAACTCTGGAAGATCGCCCTGTCCTGGGAACTGTGCCATTTCTGTTCAGTAGAGATAGTGGGTTCACTTGTGGTGCCCTGTGTTTAAACTAACTGTAAACAGGCATTGCTGTACAGTGCAGCTGCATTTCTGAAGTGGAAAAGGCAATTTCCAATATACACATGTGCATTGCAATCCACAGTTGTTATCGAAAGCTGCATTGCACACATGGCGAGCCCTTATGAGCTGCAAGACTGATTAGGCCTCGATGGGGTGTGCTCCCATTATCGGTGTGCAGAAGGGAATCCGCAAACATTCTGCAACCAACCTCGTTGTGGCAAAAGCACTGAATGGATGCCAACTGCAGAAAGTGACCAGCAACCATTCACAATTGGAAGCTATCCATGCCAGACACATGCCAGTGAGTGCCAGAACGTAAGCAGACATTGGGCAAATGTATTTTCAATGCCCCTCCCTCGAGAGCAGCATGTGAGCACACTGTGGAAGCCAATGGTGAGAAGTGTGCTGCCCCTTTGAAGGATCCTCTGTCCCTTTATTCCCTGCTGTGCAGAGAGCCCCAGTGCCACATCATAGGGTAGGGACCACAATACCAGTACATTGTGAGAACCAATGGTCAATCAATCAATCAGGTGGCTTGTAAAGCACAACCACTCACCCATGTAAGGGTCTCAAGGCACTGGGGGGGGGGTTGGTTGGGGGGGGGACTGCTGGTCCATCGAAGGCTCTTTGGTGAGGGGGAGGTGCACTGCCCCTTGTAGGCCTCAAGCCCCTCTTTTCCCACTGCGCATAAAGAGACGCACTGACTAATCCCATGTCATCAGTGCTAATGAGGGTTCATGTGTGCTTTAATGCACAGAGAGCCCATTGCTCTGTGCCCAACTGTACATTACATGGAGGGGAACGCATTGGCCTGGGGCAGCACAGTTCTATCTATTCAAAATCAGGCAGCCTTGTGTGAAGCCTAGTTAATTAATATTACACCTGTTCACTTCCATTTTCAATGTATCTGAAGGAAATCCACTTTTGATGTGTGATCATACCCAATTTATCGCCTTTTGCTGGACCCAGTATTTTTACTTGTCTTTAGAACTCTGTGCACTCGACAGCTGCTAAACAGTAGTAAAGTATCTGTGCTCCCTCTTTAAATACAGTCGAATTGGCATACTCCTAATTGGTATATTTAACTTGCTTATAAGTCTAGTTTGAGGTACAAAATGTACCAAAGGCCTGAAAGTTAAGTGCCAGTAGTGGACTGCAGTAATTATTATGCAATCCACTATAGTGGCAGTGCAAACATGGCTTGGCCCTACTATTGTAGCCTGACTGTAACAGTGCAAAACATGCACTGTGGCCTGTCAAAATTAACCATTTTTGACAGGAAAAAACTCCCTGTTAAATATTACCCCCTCTGTAAAACATGTAGCTCACAAAGTAGGGTGCATGGGATTTAAAAGTGGGGCATGTAGAAAGTTAATGTTATCATGTCCCTACAATGACAAGGTCCTAAAAGCTGTTTTCACTGTGGCAGGCCTAGCTGTTCTATGTAGAAACCCAGAGTGCAGATTAAAATACTTCATAGTGTAGCTCAGGAATGGGACCAACTAGTAAAGTAATTAAACTGTTTTTAATAGTTAATAAAATCTAATTTAATGGTGAAGTTGTATATTGAATAAATACTTAGGAAAAGTAACTTTTATAGAGTATGTATATATATATATATATATATATATATATATATAAACAACAAAAGTTTACCCTTGAAGAAGAGCCACCAGGCAAGTTACTCGTAGCACTTTTCTTTAATGATATGCAGCAGAGCATGAACAAGGGCGCGCTTTAAAAGTCAATGGCAACCACTGCCAAACGCGTTTCAGGCTTCCCTTTCTTCAGTGGCAGTCGGTGCAGGCAAGACATCCAGGTGAAACGTGCTGCTAATTATACACATTGAACCTCCCCAGTGGGCGTGGCCATTACTACAGCATTCTGGTTCATGTAGTAGCACAAAACGTATTTCCCTCATTGGGTTGTACCCAGAGTCTGCATTCAAAAGTTATTAAATCCCAAGTGGGTAAAAGACACAGTCTTGTTAAAGCGCTGCTTTTCTCATGCACATCAAAAGGCTTTTATGCCTCCCGCTTACACGGTGACCTCTCACCCGAAGTCACCGCGGGTCCACCGTGGCAGAGGGGCTTCTTCCGCGACTGGGTTAGCCGCAAATCCATAAACAACAAAAGGTTACCCTTGAAGAAGAGCCACCAGGCAAGTTACTCGTAGCACTTTTCTTTAATGATATGCAGCAGAGCATGAACAAGGAAGCTGGAATCGTGCAGGGAGACCAGCTCCAAGTTCCAGATTTGACAGCGCATAAAGCAGGGCAGGTTCTATCATGGATTTCAGCATTTCACTAAGGCTTGATCAAAAGAAAGGGTGCAGGCGCGCCCACTGGGGATTATTTGGAAGAACACTACATCGCCCAGCAGGCCTTGCATTAGGCCACGCCCACTTGGAGCAGGTGATCAGCCACTGAGTGCTCTTCAGCAGTGCCTACAGCCTTTCTGTGCCACGATACGCCACTGAAGAAAGGATGTTTCCTGAAACGCGTCTGGCGTTATTACTTATGGACATTTTGCTTTCCTGAATGAGCCTGCTGGCAGGCTGTCTTTCATCATTAAAGGGACTGTACTTCAACCTTCGTGTGGCTCCGATTTCTCAAAAGGGTGTTCTGCATAGTTTTTGAATATATAAGGACTGCTTTTTTCATATATATATATATATATATATATATATATATATATATATATATATATATATATATATATATATATATATATATATATATATGAAAAAAGCAGTCCTTGTTCCGTCAAATGACGGCGGAACTTGATAGGTCTGGACCTCAGAAGTCTCACACGATGCAGCGGAAAATAGCCAAAAAACAATCACTACTCAAATGAGTTTGCAGGAAGACGGTTTATTCCATAAAGGATGACGCGTTTCGCTCCACCAGGGAGCTTGTTCACATAGCGCGCCCAAAATACTGAGAGACTTATATAGTAACAATAAAGGTGGGACAATACAAAAAAGTGTATACGCCTTCTCTGCATTACATCATGGAAATAGTGAAAAGACTAACTGAAATGCCAGTTTCAGAAATAATAAAAACCAGACTAATATTTGTAAAGACAATACGCAGTACATATGTATAGAATGTGATCACGCAAAGCCATGAAATTACAAACATAGAAATTAAAATGAATTATAGGAGAATACTAAATGCATTGGTGAACAAAATTCACTTTGGTACATAAATGTAATTGATCCTCCTATTACATTCTGAAAACAATAAATAAAAAGAACCATTCAAAGAAATAACGACATAGTGCCATAGAATGAAAAGAATCGTGAAAATTCACAATGGTTAGATGAAGATACAAAACCCATATTATGACCTCATGTCAATAGTCATATACATATTTATTTTGCCTTTTTGCTGAATACTATTTTTGCTGACCATAGAACTCTGTGCACTTTACCTTGCTAACGTTTATAAAGTTACCTTTTCCGTGGCTGTAGCCCCTGGTGGCTAATTTGCTTTAGTTCTTCACCTTCTCCCAACCAGTGATTAGCCTTGAATAGGTGTGAAAAAGGTGTGAAATGCTTTCCGCTAGCACAGGATATGCTGACCTAAATGGGTAGAGATGACTCATTTGAGTGCAGCAGAATATAGAAGGTGGGGGTTATGGGCCTCCTTTTGCCAGCACAGTGTCATTGAGCCACATGTAACAACTGGGGCACTCTGCAAGTCATACAGAATGTAGCCACAAGACTCACTCTAAACCTTCCATACTACACTCATTTATCTAAACACCTCAAGGATTGCCACTCCGTCCCCGTCCACAAACGTGCCCTCTTTAAACTCCTCACACCCATCTACACAACACAACTCAACACACCCAAAGCCCAGCATACCTCAACAGCCGCAATCAGTCTCACACACCAGGCAGACACCTCCGATCAGCCAAATTCCTCCTCGCTCACATCCCCTGGATCCGTCGAGCCAGAGACAAGGGGCCATGCTTTTTTTTATCTTGCCCCCAAAGCTTGCAACAATCTCCCCCTCTACATTAGACCTGCCAGCTCCATCAAAAAGTACTGCAGTGAACGAAAACACCAAGCTAATCCAATAGGCCCCAGATAGGCCAGCTTGGCCCTTCTCAGGCGCCAGGGAACATGTGTGCCATTTAAATAAACATAGCATAGCAAGTGCTAGAAATTTGTCATCAATGCTGGTCACTCCAATTATTTTGCCTTTTTGCTGAATCCTAATTTTGCTGCCAATAAAACTCTGTGCACTTTACCTCGCTAACCATAGGTAAAGTGCTGTGCTTCCCCTTTAAACATGATAACATTGGCATACTCCCGATAAGCAAGTTTAACTTAGCTATAAATCCCTGGTATATGGTACCAAGAGGTACGCAGGGCCTGTAAGTTAAATGTCACAAGTGAACTGCAGCTCCTATTGTGGCATCCACTGCAGTGCACTGCAATGTAATCATGTCTACAGGCCTGCCAATAGTAGTGAGGCTGTGCATATTTTAACTGCAAATTCAACATATCAAAACAACCCCTTTTGACAGGACTAAACCTTCTTTTTAAATATTTTGTAAGTTATCCCTAAGTAGGCCATATTATAGTACGGTAAACATGCCCTTACAATGAAAAAGCCCTCAAACCTGTTTCACTGCAACATAGTTGACTTTTTCGTAGCAAAAACTGGGTTAACATATTACGCTTAATAAATGTATTCTCCACCCAGGAATAGCTACAAATTACATTTTTGAACTTTTGGAAATATTTTAAAAAAATCCCAATTCACTGGGGAAGTTGCATTTGTAATAAATATATTGTAAAGATGACTTTTAAAAAGTGACCTTTGCACTGCCTGTAGTCCCTGGAAGCTAAATCTGCATTTTGTTCTCCCACATCTGCCATCCAGTAGTTAGCATTTCAATAAGTATGAATGAGGTGTGAATTTACTTCCAGGATAAGGACAAAAGGCTTTGGGCATGGGGAGGTGTTTTTGAGCCCTTGCCGGGATGGCCTCTTGGAGGACCCAAGAGCTTGATTAACTTCAAATAGGCCTACCCAGTCACAAACAGATGTAGCTAAAACAGGCCTGTACTGTTCTTTATTCCCTCAGCCACAACGGCCTTCATCACAGCGGGTCTCTTGTTGACATCACAGCGTCAATAAAAGGTCCAATGAGATAGAGGCAAGGGTTTGACACTACTGGAGTGTCAAGACCTGTTTGATAGGTCTGCTGGAATTTTTCATACGACATTTGGGGAGCCCTTCAAAAGAGGAAAGCAAGAATGCCTAAAAACCTTTGTGTATATACTGCTCGGTTGCTGAGCACTCAGCTTGTTCTACCAGACTTCTGTATATGAGTTTGTTGAGGGTTCAGGGGACACCTAAAACTAGAGTTTAGTGTTAGATGTGAGAGAACATTGGTATTACCATAGTACACTCCCCCCACACACACACACCCAGAGCCCAAGTTTAGCATGGCAAAAGCCTTCGGCCATCTTGATAATGCCCAAAGTGGGTGGGAGTAGCAGAGGGAATCTTTATTATTATTATTATTATTATTAGGAAGCTTATAAAGCGCTATGGTTACTCCAACCGGAGTGTCCCCGCGCTAGGACATAAATGAACCCCAGCGACCCTCCCAAGCTGCCCACCATTGAGTGCGGACATTCACACAGGATGGCACCCTACTACTTTAGCCCTCCTGGGGGATGACGGAAGAGCCAGGTTTTCAGTTTCTAGCGGAACACAGCCTCCAACTCAGATGTCCTCAGATCCACTAGGAGCTCATTCCATGCCTTGGCTGCCAGGAAACTAAAGGATCTCCTGCCGACCCGCACCTTCCGCACCCTGGGCACAGTCCATTTTGCACTGCCCAACAATATCAGATTACGAGCAGGCTGGTAGACTGTCAGGAGAGGATGTAGAAAATGTGGCCCAATTTTCCTAAGGATCCTATGACTAAAGCATAAGGCCTTAAAGGTAACTCTGGCCCGGATAGGGAGCCAATGCAGTTCCTTCAAAGCTTCTCCCACTGAAGCCCTGCTTGGGACATTCAGGATAAGCGGGCTGGCATTTTGCACTTTCTGCAAGATGTTAAGATTTTTTGCAGTCACCCCTAGATACAGGACATTGTAATAGTCAAGGCGAGACGTGAACAAAGCCTGTACAATAGTTCATTTAGCATCCAGGAGGAGGAGGTCCAGAATCTTACGTGGCATCTTTAAAATGCCAAAACATGTCCCGGCCACAGCAGATATTTGCTCACAGAAGGAAAGATTTTCATCGAACCACACTCCCAAATTTTTTACCATGGCTTTCGGCACTGGACTAGTTCCTAGTGCTTCTGGCACCAATGCTGCGACCAGAGAGAGGGCTGTTTTCCAACCACCATAACCTCTGTATTCCCTGCATTTAACTGGAGGCAACTCAGCCTCATCCAGTCCAAAAGCTCCCCCAGGCAAGTTCTGAAATCGGCAGCCCTTCCAGATTCCTTCTGTTCCAGGGTCACAACTAGCTGAGTGTCATCAGCATATGAAGCCAGCTGAATTCCATGTCTCAGAACAATATTTGCAAGCGGGCGCATATAAATGTTAAACAGGGTGGAGCTGAGAGCTGATCCCTGCGGCACCCCCTGGTTTAAAGGACAGACTCTGGAGCTGAAAGGATGTTGCAGAACCTGGAAGGATCTATTTTTCAGAAATTTCATCAACCAAATCCAGGTGACACCTCCGACCCCGACTTCCTGTTACCTCTCAAGGAGGCCGTGGGACACCGTGTCGAACGCAGCACTTAGGTCCAGCAGAATCAAGGCCGTGGTCTTACCTTCCTCAGCAACAGCCCTCAACACTTCGGCTGCTAGTAGGAGAGCGAACTCCGTACTATGCATAGGCCTAAAGCAGGACTGGGTATCATGAAGAACCTGCCTCTCTTCCAAAAACCTCGAGAGATGGCTGTTCAGATGTTTCTCTGCAATTTTAGCTACATAGTGAAGTAGGGATATGGGTCTTAAATTTTCAGGAAGAGCGGGGTCCAATGAAGGTTTCTTCAACAGAGGGACCACCATGGCATGTTTCCAATTGCAAGGGACCTGCCCCGTGCTAAAGGACAGGTTCAGTAGCGAGGTGAGAACAGGAGCAATCATTTTCTTTCCTAGTTGCAAAGATTTTGGAGGGGCCAGATCGAGAGGTGACCCAGATTTCACCACCTCCATCAGCCTGAGGACCTCGTCTTCCACCAGAGAACAAACTTTTCCTCGGTCCAGGGAGCCGCCATTCCAGGCGCGGGGGCATGCCTCCTACTACTTTCTGGAAAGGTGGCATATATCTTAGCAATCTTATTAGTAAAATAATCAGCAACCTTATTACAATAATCCGAAGAGGCAGGGAGCGCAGCTGTCACCCGTTCCAAAAAGGATAATTGTTTTACTACCTGAAAGATGGTCTTCGTGGAATTTTTTGCTAGCTCAATTTGCCCTGTGTAGTATTCCCTCAGCACTCTCCTGATCTGGCGATGGTAAAGCTTCAAAGCCTCTAAATATTTCTGTCTGTTCTCATCCTGATAGCTCTTCCTCCATTGGCGCTCAAGATGCTTACTGCTGGATTTCATTTGCGCCAGATCTCCCGAGAACCACTTCGCAGAGGCAGATGTACGCCCACTTTTACATTGTTTTAGCGGTATCAGGGAGTCCACAGCCTCGAACATCCAACTAGATATTAAATAATCAGCACTCTAGATGTTGTTCCCTACCTCAGGAGGTCTGCCTGCCAGTGCTTCTTCAAAGGCATCCTGAGTTAATGCGGCCCATTTCAGGACCAATGTATGTTTGGAGCAACTATCCTGCGAGTGGAGTGCCTGACCTGGCGACAATAAACTAAAAGGCAGTAGGTAGTGGTCTGACCAGGCTACAGGGACCAGCACTACGGCAACTGCGCAGTAAGTGAAAATGTTATCTAACATATGACCTTTGTTATGTGTGGAAGTATGGACCAATTGTTTCAGGCCCAAAGCCTGAAAGCCTAATAAAAACTCAGCCGATTCTTTACAGCCTTTATTTTCTAAATGCAAATTAAAATCCCCCAAGTATGAGAAAGTTAGAGTAGGGGAGGACATGTGGAGGAAGTGTTTCCAGGAGTTCATCAATAAAGGCTCTCCCCGGACTAGGAGGTCTATAAATGAGTAGCCCAGAAACAGATCTAGAGCTAGTGATTTTCAGACTAAAAAAAGCAGCTTTGCAGCTAAAAACCAAGAGTTTCTCCAATTTAAGCTGAAGATCTTTCCTGAAAACCGCAGCAAAGCCCTCCTCCCCTTACTGGCCTGCCCTGTCCACCCTCAGAATTGCATAGCCTTCTGGTATAGCCTCCAAGATATCAGGGGCGGACGTCTCGTTAAGCCAGGTTTCAACTAGGAATAGTATAGCTGGCTCTTGGCCATTAAGAAGATCGCAAATTTCTATCCTATGTTTACTAAGCGATCTACAGTGCAAAGAGAAACAGTGTAGAGGGGTGCAAGTCGTTCTTGGCACTTCCCTTTTACCCCTTGATTCCACATTAGGTGTCAGCCAGAAGTCACAGTGCTCACAGTCCCTTCGCCCACTCCACGCCCGCAGGGAGTGTAGGAAAACAGTATCCCCCAAGCATCTGAGGGCCAGCAATTCCTCAGCGGTGTACACTTTCCTGACCTTCTTAGGAGAGGCAGGGGTCCAGGCCCCTGGTGCCTTCCAGGCGCGGACGGACGCAGACGGGCTTGTCTTAGGCGCGCCTTAGTTAGAGTGTCCTCAAGGGTCATTCCCACCAAAAAGCTTGTGTTAGGCCTAAATGTGTCAGCCTGGACCTGTTGAAACTCTGAAGACGACTGAGCCTGTTGTCTGAGACCTGAGAAGACTAGACCTGCTCTGCTCTTGTAACCAGGACAAAGAAGTTGATCCGGGAAACACAAGAAGCTACAAGAGGCCTTTTCCTGCAACTTCCCAGCTGACCAGTGGCAAATTGGACCCTCCTTTTGGCCACTGCCTGCCACCATGTGAGTCTATAGGCCACTCCCCAGAGGTCCTGGGAGCTTTAGAGCAGATTGCACCTTAATCGAATAAAGTCAGAAAGTAAAATCTTTGACCAGGATGAACCCGATTAGTATTTCTATTGTGGTTAGCGTCAAATTGCGCATAGGTCCTGTTCTACTGCAACCATTGACTATTATTGGCACTTTGTACTTCTTGTGCTATTTCCACTTAAAACCTTTACAATTCAGATCTCTGGTTCCTCTTTTTGGATTTTTGTCACATTGGTGTAATTTTGTTCTTTATTTTTCTAATTCATTTTGGGATGTTTTTCTTGTTTTGCATTTCAACTTTATTACTCTATTACTGTTTTAGTACTACATAAATTATTTACACATTAAACTAAGTTAAGCCTGTCTGCTCTGTGACACAGCTACCAAGGGGTTGAGTTCAAGTTTATTTAGTGATGTTAGTGGATCACGCTGACAAGGATTGTGATATTACTTGAGATGGGTAATCGCCCCCGCATCTAATAACCCATTTTTTACACCAATGATCAGTTGGCTGACCTCCTATGTAGTTACAGGAGACAACAAGCTGCAAGGAGTTTTTCTGAGAAGTTCCCAGCTGATCAGTGGCAACTGGACCTGGACTAGACCTTGCTACTGGCCTCTCCCTGTGATTCTCTAAGTGCCTCCCATGAGGTCCTGGGGCCCTTAGAAGTGTATTACATGTTGCTCAATTTTCCTAATTCAGTTTGGGATTGTTATTGTTTTGCATTTGGAGTTTATTACTGTTGAATACACATTGCCCCTAAGTTAAGCCTTTCTGCTCTGTGCCATTTTTCCCACAGGTTGAGCTCAGGTTTATTTAGTGGCTATAGTGGATCACACTGACAAGGGTTGTGATTATTCCTTGAGGTGGGTAGTCACACACCCAAAATAATAATACAATTTATGATACTATCCCTCTTTATTTTCCCATCTTTCCTTTCAATTCAGTTTATTTCCCTTTTAGCCAGCTTTACTGCCTTTCGCAGATGTAGCGACAATGCACTACAAGAATCACCCACCTTCTTTCTATCTTCCCTGTTTATCTCTCTCTTTCACCGGTATTCCAAAAACATTCTCAATCCCACTAAAGATCATCTATCTCTATCCTCGCCATTGTCCTTTATGTCCCTTCTTGTTCTCCCCTTGTCTCATGCCCTCTTTATTCCCAGTGGTGGTTCCTACATGGGAACGGAGGAGCGTCACCTCTCCCCCCGCTGCAAAAGCAGCAGAGGTGAAAAATAAAATGATAACCATTTTATTTTTCACAGCTGCTCTCAGCCCGAGCCAAGAGTCAGGAAGGGGCTGGCCCATTGCTACTGTTTTGCAGCAGGGGAGTAGGTGCCCACTCCTGTTTAAAGTGCGGATGTCACTTTGGCTGGCTGTCTTGCGACGGCCAGCCTGACATGCGCACTTTAAACCTCTCCACCCGAGCTGTCTTAGACATCTGGGTGAGAGTAGGCACAAGTCTCCTGTGCCTAAAGGAGCATCGATCCAGCCCACTCCAGCCAATCATGACGCTGCTCTCATACTGCTGAACATTATCAGCAGCATGAGAGCAGGGTCTGGAGTGGTAGAGGGGAGTTTGCTGAGGCTCCAAGACCTGTACTGGGACTTCAGACGAGGAGAACACCTCAAATATTTTATTATTATTTACTTTTTTGGCCCACTGACAGACATTGTGAGAAACTCGCACTGCCTTCAGCCTCAAGTTCAGAGCTTTCAAGCATGCCTCATAAGCACTCTTAACGAGCCCTGATTGAGAGCTTCATAAAGCAGTTTATCAGAGTGCCCTTCAGTGCAGTGGTGTAGCAAGGCGTGTGGTCCACCCCGGGGCGGCACAAGTTTTGGCGGCCGAAGGTCTAGCTACGCCAGTGTGTCAGTGGATTAAAACATTGACTCCACATCTATAGATCATCAGACGCCACAGCTTAATCCCATTACTTCCCCTTCAACCCCCTGAACTGCCTGCTTTTACCTCTCGTACACCTGCTCCATCAACCCCTCTTCTTCTGTACATGAACCCTCAAATTAGCTCGCACCCCAACTCAGTACGGCCTACCTACCTCTCCCCTCACCTCAGTACTGACTTCCTACTGCGCTACCCCACCTGAGTACCCCCTATCAAACTCTCTGTCACACCTGAGTATCCCCGACCTAGCTCTCACCCCATCGCATTAGTTCTACACACCTTCTTCACCTATCAATAAATCAATCAGTATATTTGTAGAGCGCTTCTTTTCACCCAGGAGAGTATCCAGGCGCTTTGTCAATTTCACTGCTTCTTCACGCCCTGCTATGACGCCCCTCTTCACCTCCAGGCTTTTACCTCTCCGACAGTCCCACTCACCCGCACCGCTTCTAGTATCTCTGGTTCTGTCATCTACCCACTCTCTGCCCGCCTATTCTCCATATCATTCTTGGGTCACCCTGTTATCTTTACATCTGCCCTTGAACCCTTACACCTAGTCTCTCTTTTATGTCTCCTTTCTGGCCCTCACCTATTTGTCTTAGTTGAGCATTCTTGTTTCACGTCTCTCTATCTTGTTACAGCCCCTGTTCTCTCTTTTAAATTACCACCGACTTCTTTCTACCTCTGTCCCTTCAATGTACCCCTTCTTTTTGACATGATCCTTGGTCTCCATCATCTTTCCTTACTTGCACTTTGTTCCTCTCTCAAGTTGTCCACCCCCCTACTTACCGGCTGAAGTGCAAGTTTTTGTACCTAGCAAATCTACATTTTGCTGCTTGAGTCATCCTCCTCATCCAGCAATTGGCCATGTCTGAAGCCAATGTTTGCAGTGTGGCGCCATCTTGTGACTTTCTGTGCTGACGCTGTAAGGCACCTGCATACAGTTGCCTTGATGATGACACAGTCCTGTTTTCCCTCCATTCACCCATTTAAGGTGTCCTTTGTTATTTCCCGTTCTTTTTGCCTTTACTTGTTTCTCTGCCCTTAACTTAACTCATTCCCTCCTTTTCTGCTGGTTTTCTCCCGTGTTCTTTGCTTCCTTTCTCCTTGCCTGTTTGCTTCTCTTCTCGTACTCTATCTGTCTCGCCTGGTTCTCTCTCTCCCCCCCCCTCCACGGTTCAAAACAGTTTAGAACAAAAATCTTGTTAATCACAATATGTTTTACTATTTACGCATAAAGCCAGCCCTGGATTATTCTCAGAAACAGGTGCTGCGACCTTCAACCACCCGAGGAAGCAGAACCTCTACCCGCCCTCGCGACACAAAGGCAGGAAAATAACACAAACATCCAAAAACAACACTGCAGGGCCCAGTTCACAAAGAAGTGGCAGATGGAAAGCACACGGCAGTGGGCAGTGCAGGTGCCGTGCAGGTACAGCGAGGGCAGCCAAGCTTGATGCACCGCATCAGGGGGTTAGCGGGTCAGACCCAGGGCCCCTGTGCTCCATAAGGGACCGGTCCCCAGTGAGAGACGCAGGGCATCTGTGCGCTATAAGGAGACGGTGCTACAGAGAAAGGGCCTTTGCATTCTAACAAGGAACGGTGGCACCGATACAGGGTCCATTTATACTGTCAAGGACGGTGGCACCGATACAGGGTCCCTGTACACTGTCAAGTACGGTGGCAAAGACACAGGCCACCTGAACGCCATCCAGGGATAGTGGTACAGATGCAGGGTCCCTGTACACTGTCAAGGGACGGTGGCACAGACACATGTTCCATGTACACCATCAAGGAAGGGTCATAAGATCTCAGTACTCCATCCAGGGTCGCTGGCACAGACACAGGGTTGACGCATTCCGACAAGGGATGGTAGGACAGACCAGCGTCCCTGTGCTCTTAACAAATGCCAGTGGCGCACAAACAGGTTCCCTGCAGACCTTTAAGGGATGGTGGCACAGACCAGGGCCCCTATAATCTGGGAAGGTGGCACAGACACAAGCCCCTGTACTTCATCCACGGACAGTGGCACACACACATGGTCCATGTACACCATCAAGGGACAGTGGCACAGATAGGGGTCCACGCGCCCCAACATGTGACGGTTGCACAGATCAGGGTCCCTGCACTCTATCAGGGGACCTAACTACAGTAACAGTCTGTCTAGGGAGAAGGTACCACAATGACAGGTGTGTTGTACTAAGGAGATAGAGGCACAGCACAGGATACATGTACTGCAGCAAGGCACGGTGGCACAGATGCTGGGCCCCTACACTCTATCAAGGGACAGAGCCCAAAAGAAGAGCAAAGTACTGTATTATGGGACAGCGCCACCAGAAACACGGTATTGAGATGTATGAAGAACTGTAGAAAACACAAACATGTTGCTGTGTTAGGAGAAAGGTTATTGCAACTAAGATAGGTACCTGACTCCACCTGGAGCAGGTGTAACTTCAGCAGTTGTACTCCTCTGTCCCCTCCTCTGACTCCATTTTGTCAATGTCCCATTTTTAGATCGAGCCTACCAGACAGCACAGCTGTCTAACAGCGAAAGAAATATTGTGAATTATCAAGAACACAGAGAGGCTTGCAGCCCACCCAATGCTTATCACTTGTTCGCTTTATTGTCACACTCATTTGCCTTCTTCTTATTTGATGGATTAGTTTGTCCATCTTGTACCTACTCAACCCTGGAGCATTACCAATTTACTTGTATCCAACATTGCTCACGTTTAGGGAACTACTTTTTTGTCTTAAGCACTCCAGTGGAGGGCATGTGTTTTCTAGCTGTCTTCCCTTGAGTGTTTCTCTTCCCCCTCTGTGGTTCATGTGGCTCGCTCTTGCCTATGTGCTTCCCCCTGCCTCCTCCATAATGAGTTTGCCCATGTGTGCTTCCCCTTCAAGCGCACTGCTTTCTAGCTCTTGTGGTTACCCCCAGCACCATGTTCCTCTCTCTCTCGTCCATGTTGTTTCTCCCCTCTCCCCACCTGTACCCCCGGTGTTGCCTCCACCTCCTGGCACTCATGTGTTGCTTCTGCATCACCCCGTGTTCAGTGGTGTAACGAACTTTGAGGGGCCCCCCCTGCAGGGTACGTGAAGGGGCCCCTCCGGACTCAATCTAGAGCTAGCCGGCGGTGCTGACGGGGCCCCCTGGAGGGTGAGGGCCCCCCTGCACCACAGGGGCTGCAGGGGCCTGTGTTACGCCCCTGCCCATGTTGCTTCTGCCTCCCCCCTCCCCCTGAGCGTTGCTTCCCCCAACCCATTTTTGTAAGTGTGTTTTTCATTGTATTTAGCGATACAATTAAGATCAGTAAATAAAAAGAAAAAAGTTCCTGTCTCTTTATGTAAACACAAGGAGATGATGGACGGAGCGCTGAAACATTTCAGACACTCACCCCCAGTCACAAATCTGGGTTGAATCCATAATTGTTCTTTAGCTCACTTTGGCTCCCCAGTTCAGACCCAGCTATATGGAAATCAGTCTTGACCCAGTGCCGCATGGGAATTGTCCAGCCCGAACTGCCAAGCCATGCCTTCCCTGGACCGGAAAAAAGCATCCTGGGACCGGTTTCGGGCTAACAGACCGCCTCAGCTAGGTTAGCTTGAATCCAGTGGCAAAGTGAGCAAGGGACCCACGTCTGGGCAAACCCAGCCAACTTAGGGCGAACAAAGCAAACACGAGGAGAAGATGGACAGAGCGCTGAAACTTTTCAGATACTCATCCTCATTCACAGATCTGGGTTGAATCCATCATCGTTCTTTGGCTCACTTTGCCACCCACTGGGAGGACCTGGCATGGCAGTTCGGGTTGGACTGTTCCCAATGGGCACAGGGTCAAGACTGATTTGCATATGGCTGGGTTCAAATTGGAATGGCATGTTGAGCAAAAAAACTATGGATTTAGGCCCAGATCTCTGCACTGGGTTGAATGTATGCCATTGTTCTGCATTCTGTCCATCAATTGTTTTTGCATTTGTCCCCCTGAGTGGGACGGGTATGCCCAGACGTGAGTCCTGTGCTCTCCATGTCACTGGAGTCAAGCTATCCTGGCTGATGAGGAGTGAAACCCCGAAACCGGTACTAGGATGCTTGTTTCCGGCCCAGGGAGGGCCTGGCAGTTCGGGCTGGACCGTTCCCATTGGGCACTGGCTCAAGACTGATTTGCATATGGCTGGGTTCAAACTGGAATGGCATGGTGAGCAAAAAAATGTTGGATTTAGGCCCAGATCTCTGTACTGGGGTGAATGTATGACATTGTTCTGTATTCTGTCCATAAATTATTGTTTTTGTCTCTTTTTGTAGGCATGCACATGTATGGTACGTGCTCGTTCAAAATGACGCATGTGGCTGCGTCACTGGCTTTATTTAACCCGTTAACCGCGGCCGTTTTTTTGCGGCAGTGCGGCCGTTTTAAAGAGCGAGCGGGGCTGCGTCAGCCGTTGAACGTGCGCAGCACCAGCCAGGTAGTGCTCCGAACATTCAACGGCCAACCGCAGCACTTAACGGGTTAATTTGCCTTTAGCCATGCTGCACAGCATCGAGCATGCTGTAAACGCATCGCTGAAAACCATTGGCAAAGCCATGGTTGTTGGTGGTTTTTGGTACACCCGCAGCAAGGACACCATCAGACTGTAGACTAAAAAGTGTAAAAAATGATTTACAAAAATAAATAAGGCCTTTTCCGTTGTATGCATCCAGGATTTTCACAAAAATCCCTGTGCCTATCAAGACCACCTCAAATGCCACTCCAATATAGGGAAAAAAATGAAGACTTCTCTCTTTTATAGAACACAACATCACAATATATAAACAATCCACAACCCAGCTTCTTCACCTATGGCTCGTGACTTTATGCTTGTCTTGGGCCATGTACACTGTTCCCATGCCTTTTGGCTAGTTTTGCACGTACACAAAGCCAATAGGTCTCAAAGGCAAGACCTGTTGGCTTTGCCAATGCTTGTTCCATTTCCGACAGGACACAATTTCTTATATAAACTTTTGAAACGTGTCTTCACTGTTGTGATGTAAGATGGATTGTAAAAAATGCAGATATGCAGCTTCACCAGGAGTGGATTTATTCAGGGAAGGTAGATGAATGATCCCCCACCAGGAGCAGATATAACATCCAGCTTACCCCTGGCAGCGCTGGCTACTTGTCTGCCAAGGACCCTCATCACATTAGCATTCCATGACATCACTATAAATCCTGACAGGCAGGGCACCACTCGCGGTACCTGCACTCTTTCAGAGGATGGAGCCACAAACATGGGCCCCTGTACTCTATCGAGGACAGTGGCACAGAAGCAGAGTCCCTTGTTCTTCTTGTAGGGATCAGTGGCACAGATGCAGTGCCCCTGTATCTATTGGAGATGGAAACACCTGCAAGTACTCTGTACACTGTGAGCAGACAGTGCCACAGATGCAGGGTCCCTCTAATGATTAGGGGAAGCAGTTACATTCATATTACTGTCTACTCTTATCACTGGACAATGCCCGTATGCAGGACACTAGTTCTCTATCTGAGGACAGTGGTACAAACAGAGCATCTGTTTACTCTGTCTATCTGGGACAGTGCTAGAAGTGCAGGCCCCACTTCTTCATTTAGGGATGGTGTAAATGATGCAGGGGTGCTTGATCAGAAATCCGAGGTGCAGCTTCCATTGGTGCAGCAGGTGCAGTGGCAGAGATCCGAGGGGCCCACTGATCCCTGATTATTGCTGTATTTCAAAGTTCAAACAGCAACCTGGATCCCAATTCCTTCCCTGCACTAGGGCCCATGACACACTGGCTACGCCGCTGCGTGAGGCCCAAAAGGAGCTTACCATTGACACTGACCATAAAAGATATGTGTGGATGGGATGGACTCCTCTGAATGGAGTGATGGGCTCTAAGAGGCCCCTTCTGCTACTTCCAAGGAACCGTATCGCTGATCTATGAATGGGCCCACAGATGGTGGGTTCTCGGTCACCATAGGCACAGCGTGAAAAGATCTTTCACAGGCACTCTAGCCGATAGGACACTGAGTACATGCCTTCCGTCATGTACACTTCGATGGACAGTAGCACTCAGTTCAAGGCCATGTCAAAGGAATCCTACCTAGGGTACTTTGAAGATAACTGCATCGACACCTGGTGTAATGAGCATCCTCGGCATCACAATATCATGTTCTACATACTTCATCAGGAAACATAATCCTGCTGCATTAGCCTTCTCCTTGGCTTTACTAATGTGTATGTGGTGCTATGTCAAGGGCCTTTATAAACCTGGGGCTTTGGGTTTAGGCCTGGTGTCCAGGCTGATGGATTCAGCTTCTTGAGTGGTTTCATCGGTGCACCACATCTCCTCTCTAGGTGCTACATAATCCTGCTGCATTAGCCTTCTCCTTGGCTTTACTAATGTGTATGTGGTGCTAAGTCAAGAGCCTTCATAAACCTGGGGCTTTGGATTTAGGCCTGGTGTCCAGACTGATGGATTCAGCCTCTTGAGTGGTTTCTTCGAGACACCACATCTCCTCTCTATGTGGTACTGTACTGTGCTCGAGATTCTTCTCCGCTGATTGCTGACAAAGGTTCTTCAGGGGGGACATAAAAAGAATAATTTGTGAAGGATTTACATTTTTCATCCGCGCACTATCACCTAAAAGCCCCCCTTCCCTTCTTGGTGAACCTATATGAAAATATCATTGTTATGTCACAGTAACTGGCTCTTATGTAGCACGTATCTCCCCCTGAAGTGGCCTCGTAGCACTTTGGGTTGTGCCGGCTACACAGAAGCTCGCAGTGCAATTAGTATATTCTAGGTGTTATATGCAGCCCTGAAGGGCGTGTCTACATGATTTCAGGGTGGATCCTACAGGTTTGCATATGGGGTCCCCTGTATAGGTGTGTGTCTTAAGTCAGCGATGAGCACTCTGCGGGTTGAAAAGGCACAAGAGGAACCTATAGGTATTGAGCATTTCAAATACAGAAAAACATATGTCGGAGCAGAGAATGGACACAACATGCACAGTTTATTGTGTTTTAACATACAGCAGTTTCTCACTTCTTAGAAGAAACAACCTTGGTTCTTTTATAAAGAATATATTTTAAAGTGATAGGAAAACCAGTATTCACTCTTCCAGCCTTTCAAGATTGAGAAACTGGGTATGTTTGAGTTTGGTCGATAGTACCAACTCCTATTCAAAGTTCTGCAAAATGACACAATCTGCTTACAAATCGCAAAATAAAAACAAGGTGTTAATGACTTCAAGTCCTACACAGCCAACAGCTTCTGAAAATGTCTATTCTCTAATTGCAATTATTGTAGAAACACAACTGCAAAAGAGCCCAATTTTGACTATGAGCGTGCCATTTTGTTTCCAAAACTGCCTGAAAATGAGAACATCTTTGTTGTGTCGAGGATCTAGAAGGGAATCAATCAAAAACACAGCACCATTTCTCCCAAAAAGTCTGAAATTCTTAAAATAACCAGCTCGGCTGCTCTGTTTCCGCAATGATGGGCCCTGGGACGAAAATTCGTTCTGTCATTTCCAAGATCCCGCCTGTGGAACTGACAAGACAGTTTTATGTCACAGATGGGCAATGACTGCAGCCCCCAAGCCATCTGCGGTATTTTCAGGTTTGAGCTTCCTCAGTGGACCCCACTCGACAGACCGAGTAAGTAATCCTGCAGAGGCCCAAAGGCTGAATTACCTTTGTCGGTGAACTGTTGTGATCAACACACACTAAGGAGACCATGCATCCCAGATTTGCAGGGACAATCATAGTTTTTGCCATCTGCCCTGCCAGATTTCAGTAAATTTAGCACATGTCCGGGTTCAGAGAGGGTCGATTGAACACAGAGTGAGGCAAGTTTTGATGTTTCAGTGTTTGCATCTCTTCTCAGAAGACAAATTAACTAACATAGATGATAATGTGTGTAAACGTTGCTTTTAATTACCTGGACTATCCCAGTTAATTTTCAACATTTGGTGACTCCACCACACACAAGCTTTTTACGTGCATCCACTGTGCCCTACCACCAGGGTGAAAATGCACATTACAAATCTTTCTTCCTACATAGGTCTACTCGTTGAGGGCATTCTTAGGGGTGCCACTTGTCTCTTCGTGTTTTGAAGTTCTAAAAGAGCCATTGCTTATAAGAACGCATTTTGTTCTATGTTTACCAATGTGACTGGGGTGACAAAGACCCCCGAATGGGCTGTATTTTTACCCCTTCCTGCCCTTAAGTGCACCTTCCAGTACTGAGGTTGCTTTGTTTATTTTGTGCAGATTTTATCCACGAAAAAATTAATAAACAGAGGTACAAAGTCCTTTACAGATATATTCATAATTCATTTTTGTATTGGTTTTAAAAAAAACTCAAAAAATAAGCTTTTAAAGTTTGCAAGCAGAAGCCAACCATAAAATCTAAAGCAACTTAAAGGCAAACCCTAGCGAAAATCAGTGTCAAATGAGCCTTGCGAAAACACTGTAAAAAAAACCTATTTCTAATAATCGTGTTGTCAGTTCCAAACTCCGAAGAAGCAAATCAATGTAAGCGGGCAAGATGGATCAACTCGAATGAAAATCCTTCACTAACTTACGAATGTCAAATATATTAAAATTCACAAACAAGCTTCTGTCATCAAGAAATGTGACTCCGTTTAGGAAATATCACGTTGAAGATAATTGATGAGCTGCTGAAAGATTGCCTAGCAGCGAATACAAACGCTAAAGGTTCACGCAGCTGGATACAATGTCGACACAGACTGCACAGCTGGAGATAGTGCTTTTCAAACTGATGGCTGAAGTCTATTACAATGTGGCCCAGTCTAAAGTGCACGCGCATCCTCATGTTAGCGAGGGCGGTTTGAGAGATCTTCTTACAAGTTTGCATTTAGTGTGCTTCCAAAAATGACCGCGTAAGCGGGGGCTGATGTCGTGTGAAACACTGTGGCACTTGTTACACCGTGAGTGTGGGAAGGTCTGTGGTGGGGGTCACTGTTTTCCTGGCTTGCTGTAGGGCTCATGACACCCTTGCTATGCAGCCTCTCAGCGCCATTATCTCTCCATCTTCGTGGAACCCTCAGTAGGGCAAAGTCCTGCCCCTTCATGACACGTAAATAACTTATCACCATCAAAGGGGCTTATTTACAAGCCCCTTGCGCCACCCATCGGTCACTTTTCCCATGTTAAAAATTACGCAAAAGATGCGCAAGGGGCTTGTAAATTAGCCCTAAAGTGTTTAGGCTTCACAGCGCTGCAGGTTGGACACTGTGGTGCAGGGATCTGGAAATGGGTGCAGGCCGAAGTCGGACCAGAAAACGACGACACAAGAACATTCTTGAAGATATTGGGCTCCTCGCGCATGAGGAGATGTAGTGGGTTTTGCTGCGTGGGACATTCTCTCAATTTGTGTGACGCCGCAACCCTGAAACTCCTACTTCATTTTTAGGTCTCGCCTGCATGGGCTGCGCACATGCACAGTCTCGCTGGCAAGATTTTTTGTTTTTCTTAGGAGCTTTCACTAACGGGCTTAAGCCCAGCCCCTCTTTCCCATTGGCCGGCGTCACCGTTTATGCTAAACGGTGGCCAGCCATTTGGAAAGAGGTTTATATGACGTAGACTTTTCTCTTTGTCAGATGTTCCACTTGGACGGGCTCGTCTGACTGCCTTCTGCTGCAAAAGCTTTCTTATCTTTATAGGGCCATGGCCCCATAAACACAAGTGAGCTCAGCAAGCTTTTGCACGTACCGTCACACACGTCTTCTCTTTCCCTCCCCTCCCTCCCCTTCCTCCCCACCCCCAACCCACTCTCTCTTTGCTGTTCCTCCCCCTCCCTCCAGTGCTGTGTGGCCCTTCGTAGGCTCCTTTGGAGGTAGATTGCTGTATTTCTCTTTGCATGACTTTGCAGGGCGGTCTGGGAGCATCCCGTTTTGTGTTTCCCTGCAGTCGAAGTCTCTGCTATTCAGTCCTTTGCCGGCGGTGACTTTACACCGGTTAATCAGAAGTGATCTTGTGATGTAAAGTTGTAAGTGGGCCCACCCTCGACGTGGGTGTCGGGAGGACTCGCCCCAGACAACAATGGGTTTATTTGACAGTGGAGGAAGGACCCCTCGCCTGTGCCAGTTGTTGGGTTAATCTGCCCTGCCCCAGATGGCTGCACACTATGGCTGCGGCTGGGCTGTTTGTAAATGCAGATGGTGCCCGGTGGGCTGGTGCTGCTCCGCACCGGGCCAGTAGGACTGAGAACGGGAGTGGTTTGGAGGGGTGCTTCGGGCGCATTGCTGCCCGGTAGGTAGTGGTTTCAGGTTTGGCCATGAATGTTTGTGGAGGGGTATTCCTAGTGTACGGCAGCCACTTGCTGCTGTCTGGAGGCCTGATTTGCACAGAGTGGGGAGGGACGTCGTGTCCTTGACCCTCCCTGTGCCTGGATTCCCTCTGCCTCTCCCTCGGCTGATGTGCCCCGAATGTTTTAAGGCAGGCTGTGTACAGATTGACGACCCGTCCTGCAGCAGCTTGGCCCTGGGTAGCATTGACTGTCCTTTCACCCCACAGGCTGCACGATGCTCTAAGACCCTCTCCACACGCTCCAGGTAGACAGATGCACGGGGCATGCACATACTTGAAAGAGTGCAGCCGTAGCGTGATTCACTTCAGCTCAGCACCTCTCCTGCTACGACAATGTATTTGGGTATACATCATTTGAGCAGCAGGACACTCACAAGGGTGTTTTCTCGGTGCAACACGAGATTACGTATTAGCTGTTTCAGTGTCAGCCGGAATTAAATTATGGGGCACAGTGAGTTACTCATAGATAAATAAACTACGAGGGTGCTTTCTTCTACTTTCCACTCTTCTGAAGACATAATTCACGCGATCACAGACCTGTGCAGTGCAGCTTGTCGTTCAGACTTGCCAAACACAAACAGCTTATGTTCCAGGGTTGTAGCTATCAAACAGTACAGAAGGTGCAGTGGCACCAGAGCCCTTCAGTCTAAGGGGTCCAACGCACCCGCCTGTCGCTGTTTTTTACTGCCAATATCAAACCAAGAGATGGGGGGGGGGGCAATTTCCCCTGTTTGCACCACGGCACATGACACCCTTCTGTGCCACTCTTCTGCTTTTGTAGTTGTGTTTGTGATACTGTAGATACTGTATCAGACAACAGTGAGCACACACTGGGTTCATTGACTGTGGTTAAACTGTGGAGGAGTGCATTGACGTGTTGTATGCGCATAATGGTTACATTTTAACTTGTGAAAGATGGCCACTGGTTTAAACAAGCATTACAAATGCAATAGGTCTTGCCTTCATTAATTTAAAGCCATTTGCTTTGCTATACAATACCATTAGCAAAGCAAATGGCTTTAACTTAATCAAAGGCGAGACCTATTGCATTTTCAATGCTTGTTTTTTCCGGCAGCCGGAGATCCCTCCGCGCCCCGAGGTCTGCTGTTTCACTCAGGCAGCGGAGGCACTTGCAGAATACTTAACGTCAAGGTCAGACTAGAAACGGAAGCTAACTGTAAGTGGTTCAAGGGGCCCGGGAGGGAAGGTACCTGGCCTGCTCAAGGTCACAGGGAATGCAGGTGGGGGAGGAATCCCAGGAAGGGAACTATGAAACCACAAAAAGGAATACATCCTACCGAGGCTTTCCCTTTCCACGAGGCACGACCAGTGTCAGCCTTTGCTGTGTTTTTTCATTAGCTGGAAAAGTAAACATATTACCAGCTGTCTGCTGCAGGCGAAAAAAAGAGTGAGCTTAAATAAAATATTAGATGCAGCTAACGGGAACAGTGAATGTCTTTGTTTCAGCATGTTTGAAGTCAGTGCCTCGCCCGCGCGCCCTCACGAACACGCGACTCTTGAACTCCATGGCTCTTCCGGCCCCGCCCCAGGTCGGCCTGGGACAGAATATAGGTCCAAGCATCAAAATAAAAGAAAACTCCATTAGCGAATCGGATAGCTTGGAATGTGATTAATGTTTGCAAACTGGGACAGTTCTGAAATTATAAAAACTCGCTGTGTCCGCATTTTCGAGGTATGAGCCACCAGGCCACAAAGAGCCCTACAAAAAGGCATAAAACCGGCCCACATACTAACCTGTCAGACCAGCCCTTCTGACACTGCCAGATTACCCTATATGCCACTCCACCCGTACCCCACCACAGGTCAGGCTCACAGCTTTCTAATGGAGGTCTTCAGCCCCTTTCCTTTGTATGGTATATGTGCTCCATTGGCCAATCAAAACTCGAGCTCACAAGTTGGTCAGATCTTTGCATAACTTATGTAGTCTAACTTTTTGATTTGCATTCTGGGTCTTGCAGTGAGTGCTTCATTTGAGCCAGTAGTTGCTTGTGGGGGCAACTGGCATTCATTTTTGGGACCTGACACGTATTTTTCTGCATCAGACATTTACCAAGAGCAAAAGAAGGAAAGAAACATAAAGCGGAAAGATAAAGGAAGACAAAGATGGAAAAACTGTCACAAAGGGAGACCGCAGGGACCTGCAAGAGTGAGATAAAAAGGGCGTGAGTGTCTGGTAGTGGATTAAAGAGGCATCAGGTGCTTTTTGGACATGTAGGCTTGATAATCCTTGCGCAACTCTTTAATTGCACGGACCACAGGCTTCTGAGAAAAGCTTTGGGCACCAACACTCATTATTTGTATATTAATCACTGCTTACAGTCCTGCTACTTTATAATAGGAGACACAGGCCTATAAGCCCCAGAATGGAAAGCAAACAACTGGCGAGCTACTATGACATGGACCCGGAAACATTGAGAGCAAAGTGAAAAAGTTATTTATATGCAGAGACACTGGAATTATGTGGCGAGGAGGACCAAATTATGCAACAGGGTTCACTAAATTATGTGCTAAAAGGGCAAATTATGCAGCACATTTTGTGATGGTACTACTTCTTTATTTTGTCATTTTTACATGTTAATACTGTCTGGGAATATGTTTCACCCTAATAGCACCAGTTTAACACACAAATACACCAATAAGCGACAGAAAGATGACCAGTCAGCATTTGCCAAGGGCCTTCTAATGTGCAGTAACACGTGTAGTTTTAATAACATTTGATCCGTTTGAGCTAGAAAGAAAGTTTTCTCGGTAAAATCTGCTAACTATGCATTAGATGATGAATTATGTGACAAATCCATAAATATGCAGAAAACGCTGTGGCTGCAAAATCGCATAATTCCTGTGGCCCTGTTTATATGTAAACACAAATCATCTGACCAGGCTGTAGGTGCCTCTCGGCAGACTACTGGAGAGTATCTGATATTCATCATTTGCACACCCCATGAGTAGGAAGCTCCCTGGAATCCTCCAGCATGGAGCCTGACACTCTAAAAAGAACATTTTGCCTGTAAAGATGTGTTCACTCTGAAGCCACTGGGCGCGACTGCCAGGGTTGCCAGGTGTGATGAAGTCTGCTGAGCTTGTTAGAGGGAGCTTTGCACCCTCCACAGTCCTGGCTGCTGATGTCAGATGGACTACGTAAAACAGTATGGTCCTACTGGTACGTAATTGAGACTAAATGCAACAATTAATTTGCAATGTTAGCGAGCGAAGAACAAAGAAAACAGAATAAATCAATCGCACTCAGCCTGCTGGACTGGATACTTTTCGACGCTGGAGGAAGATCTCATTACGATTCGCTCGTCGAGACACGGCAGCATTAGGAATCAGTTCCTACATACCACGCATTGCATCGACTCATGCGTGGTCGCCACTTAATGGACGAAAGAGACTGCGCCACATTCATTCAGTACTAAGAATGGATGATGTACAATGAATCAACACATCCCTCAACACTGGGTGCGGCTGCACCACTGTGAGGTTGCCCTCTAACTTTATTGAATACTGTCCTGATGAAGACCCGCACGCTAGGACCTAATCTACCTTTTGCACAAGTCAGGTTGAAAAGTCAACAAGAACCACTTTGCCTGGATTGACTATTTATACCCTGCGGGGAGGGTCGATCTACCCAGACACCAACCTCTTCTGATTAAGGAATAATGAAGTGACCATATACATCCAGCAAACAAGCTTCTTGGCTTTGGCTAAATTGGATTCCCTCATTGCCACAACCACTTAACTATGATTATTTTGTGTACGAAATAGTGGATAAACCCCCCCCTTTTTTGTTTTTACTTTTCTCTCATCACTGAGCATATGAGCACTTTTAAGAACACCTTTCCTCTCACTCTCTGTGGAGCAACCATTGTGTAATGAATTTGATGTTTTCTTCTGCCAAATTAATCTTTAATACATAAATAATATACTTTGATTGTAGAATTCAGCATTAAGTTTGATTTATTTCTTCTGTTTCTTTGTTCTACGCTTGCATACATTGCAAATTAATTGTTGCATTTTGTCGCAATTATGTACCAGTAGAACCATACTGTTTTACGTACTACATGTTACCCAAGTCCTAAGGTGTTAAAAATTCTTTTGGGTCACCCCTGTATTTTGTAACCGATGTCAGATGGACAGCAACGGTGGAGATGTTGTGGAATAAGGCTTTACCCCCATCTTTACAGTAAAATTAGATTTGGTGTCTCACTGTTGGGTAAATATTGCAATGTTTTTAAGCATATTTGGGAAGAACAATTGACCACCAGTAGAAAGGGAAAATGACTTCAGAGCTGGGAAGCGTGTCATGAAGTCTTAACATATTTATTTTATTTATTTTAAAGGTTTTATATAGCGCTGGCTAGACTCGGAGGTATCAGAGCGCTTTACATGAGTATTAGATCATAGTTACAGGTTACATCGCTACAAAGGTTACACAGTTATTGGAGCATGGCAACTTAGTTACTTGTAAGGTCGAGATAAATAATAAGCACAAATATAAGGGAAAAAGCAAGCAGGGGAAAGATTCAGGGGAGGGAGTAGTAGCAGGGGAAGTAGACAGATAATGAAGGCGGGAAAGAGGAGGGGAGGGTGAGAGACACAGCATGGAAAGAGGAGGGGAAGGGCGACGGGGACACAAACCGGTAGACGAGTCAAAGCAACGTCCAAAGTCCAGTAAATTGTGATCCATGGGGAAGTGATATCACTTCCCTATTTCTGTTGCGAGAGGCTCCCTTTACATAGTGGACTCTCTCAGAGGGGTCTCTGAGACTCCAAGGCCTACATACTGGATCCTTCCCCAAAAAGGGGAGTGGGAGTGCTTTGGCAAGGGTTGCCATACCATATCTCAGTTGTGAATGGATCCCATGGTGCAGTGGACTCTCTCAGCGCTGAGACTCCAGAGTATAAATGTTGGATCTTTCCCCAACAAGGGGAGAAGGAGTGCTTAGTCAAGGGGCACAAAGGACAGGGGGCTAGGCAGAGTAGCAGGCAAGGGGAGGGATTCAGGGGAGAGGGGATAGGAGCTAGGGAAGTAGACAAAGAGATAAAGAGTACTGGATGGGAACATATTTAATTAATGAGTTTTAGATAGTGCTGGCTAGACCCGAAGGAATAAGAGCGCTTTATATGAGGAACAATAATGTTGTAATTTACATCAGTTAAAAGTTACATAAGTATCAAGAAAAGCATTTAAAGAACATAGGGGACAAGGTGAATAGAGCAAGGAAGGGTAAGGGGATAGGGTAAAGGGGTAGGAGGAAGATAAGACGTAGAGACAAGGGGAAAATCTGCCCAAGGTCCGGCTGGGTAGGTGACGGCAGGGGGGGGGGGAGTCCACAACCAAACTCCTCTTTAGCTGTCTGATAGCTCCACCGGGCATCAGCCAAATCGCTTGGTCTCCACAGTCTGGGGTAAGTTCCGCAGGTTCCAAGTCCTGATGTGAAAGCAGGTTAGGGGATAGGTTCAAGGTCTGGTCAATGTCCAATTATTGTCCCAGGGAAGTAAAACAACGTGGAGGGGAGCACTATGGCCGCCATCTTGGGGTCGGGCAAGGGACTATTGACCTTAGCGTTACATTCAGCCATCCCCAATTATATCTGTTGTTCGAGGGCTGTATGTTTGGAGTACCTCTCGGTGATGCCCTTTATCTGACTCTAACTAATCAGTCACTGTAGATAGATAATTGACACATAGAAAGCGAAGATGGGCTCCTATGTGTGAACGCCATTGCTTTTTTGTGCTGGTGGTTGCAGGTCATGGGCACCGGCAACAGTGGCAGCTCCTCCGCTAAGGCAGCAGTGTAAAAAAGGAAAAATAAAATTGATAACACAACTGTATTATCATTTTATTTTGCCCTGCTGAAGCTGTTTTGCCGTGCTGGGCTGCTCTGCTCACAGAGGAGGGGGGGAGTTGTGGGCACTCTGTCAGTGCGCATGACAGTTTGGCCGACCGTCTTGGGCCGGACAAACAGTCATTCACACTTTGCATGCTCTCCACCATCTGTAATGCACAGCCTGGGAGGAAATCATGCACAGGCTCCCACTCCCTGTCTGAACGCTGAACCATGGCGCTCAGACCAATCATGACACTGCTGACAGCAGCTCTGTGATTGGCTTAGAGGAGCCTGTGTGCTTCCTGCTTCCGTTCCTTCTCCGGAAGAGATGCAGAGAAATGACGAAGGAGAGAGCGAAAAGGTAAGCGTATATATTTTTTCTTTCTTCCAGCTCCGCCCTCGCCGGCCGGCCACCCCCGATGCATGCCAGCTGCCACTGACCGGCACTGATTTTGATCAGGATTTATTTTTCATGGGCAGATTTTGACAGGAGAGAAAAATGCAGAAAGGAAGTAAGATGAAAAAAGACACAGATGGGTAAACAGTGACACAAAAGTAAACAAAGGATGAAAAAGAACATGCAAAAATGAGATAAAGACATTGGGAGTCTCGGGTGGTGCAAGATAAAGGTATAAGATGGCGTCAACACTAGGCAGCCTTTGTATTCTGCAAACCCGAGTATTCCGCAGCGAAAAACTTTGGGTCACTGCATTCATGTTTTTATCTTGCTCGGCATGAAGAGTATTTCACAAAATGCCATATGTAAGATGATCAGATACTGTATTAGAAACATGACCCTAATGTAGGGGAGTCCAACGTTGATCCAAGAAGGCCAGTGCAATGTCAGTATTCAGCATAAGGTGAGAAAATTTTACATACAGTACATATAAATGGAATAATTTATTACACAGTCCATGATCATCCTGATAATGTCACATGAACCAAGTTTGGCAATACTGCAATTAGTCTGAATTCTCAGGATCTGTTATATTAGAGCACAGTTAGGTGCCGCATGTTGGCTGCAGTGGAAGTCTTGGTTGATACATTTTGCCCAAAGCAATCATCCTATCCTGGCTTACTGCTGCACAAGCGAAGTCTCCCTCAACAGGCTAGTATCTGGACCAAGGTGGCTATCGTCAATTTCTTCAGACGAAGGAGTGTCATTACACGTTGGAGGTCAGCATTAGGACGTACACCATGTAAGTTCGATTCCACTGTGAAGCATCTGTTGTGAACCCCTTGGTCTTTAACCTACACATAGACCTGTTTAGAGGCACCAGGGTCCATGGTTTTAAAACCACAACGGGTAGCATATTTACAATGAAATGATGTAGTGCAGCGTTAGCCTTCCTCGCTTAACGCCGCACTCCGCCACTTCAGAAAGACAGGGCTACCCATTATTTAAAATAATATGGTGCAGCTGCTGCTAAACTTAGCAGCGTAGCACCAACCCAGACACCCTTGCACAACAGTGCAAGGGTATCTGTGTTGAGGACACTAGTGTAACAAAAATTGAGGGGGCCTCCCTGCAAGGTATGTAGAGGGGCCCCCTCCGGGCTCAATTAGGAGCTCTCCGGACAGAGTGCAGTGCCGAGGGGGCCCCTGGAGCTTCGGGCAACCCCGCACCGCGTGGGCTGCGGGGGGCCTGTGTTACGCCCCTGG
The DNA here is from genome assembly GCF_964261635.1 of Lissotriton helveticus. Lineage (NCBI taxonomy): Eukaryota > Metazoa > Chordata > Amphibia > Caudata > Salamandridae > Lissotriton > Lissotriton helveticus. The sequence goes on along the minus strand of NC_136065.1, from coordinate 1,804,051,116 downwards.
TTGAGGAAAAGATTGTTTATGTGCAGTAATTTCTCCCTTCCAGCACATAAACAATCTTTATATCACGTTTTGTAACTTTTATGCATGCTGATTAATGCAGCACACAAAGAAGTTGCAAAGTGTAAAAAACAATTTTTTTATACTTTATTTATTGTTTTTGTTGGAGTCTCCTGGCTGGGAGCAATCAGGAGCCTCACACCTAGAAGCAAATGCAGCAGAGGGGAAACAAAGGTTAGCACTTCACACATACTTAAGAGAGGCAGCGTTTCACTTTGTTCAGGCTCTGTTTTCTTGATATGTATGCACTTTAAGAATGTCAGATGTGTTGGTGTCTCCCGGTATTTACATAATACTAAATGTAATTTATATAGCGCTTACTACCTCTGAGGAGGCGGTGAAAGAATTTAAGTACGAGTAAGAGTGTCAGAGCGCTTTACATCACATGTACATATTAAAGTCGTGGCTTGTGATGCGACTTCTGATGATGTAAATTCCTGTGATGCCACATGCAAGGTCATTGCTGTGATGTTACGTGCCGTGATGTCACTTGCATGCTGCCTAACTAGGTTAGTCTCCCACACTTCTTTTTAGGTTTCGACTGCAAAAAGCTGCGCAAGCAGCTTTTGCGCAGGAGAAATCTTATGAGAACTGTAGTGTGGCTTTGGGTCGGCCCTCGTCATTCATTGGCTGGCTCCATAAATGGAGCCTAGCCATTGGACGAGGGGCCTGTCCGTCAATGCCGGACCAGATTCGGGGGCGTTCCCGAGATTCTTTGGCTTTTGCCGACGTCACGCGACGTCAGCCGAAAGCCGGGAACGCCCCCGAATCTGGTCCGGCATTAGAAACACCGGAAGAAGATGTCCGGCCCGCCGCCTGGTTGTGGGCGGGGCCGGGAGGACGTGGTTTCGCTTCCCCCTTCCTTGGGGAAGCCATTTCCTGCCTTGCCGGTCTCCCGTGTTGTGAGGGAGACCGGAGATGCTGCCCGAAGCGAGATCCGGCCCGAAGGAAGCAGCCGTGTGCCTCGCATTAGAAACACCGGAAGAAGATGTCCGGCCCGCCGCCTGGTTGTGGGCGGGGCCGGGAGGACGTGGTTTCGCTTCCCCCTTCCTTGGGGAAGCCATTTCCTGCCTTGCCGGTCTCCTGTGTTGTGAGGGAGACCGGAGATGCTGCCCGCAGCGAGATCCGGCCCGAAGGAAGCAGCCGTGTGCCTCCAGCCAGGGCCGCGCTGGGATTGGCCCAGCCGGCCGAGCCTCCGCTAGCTGGGTGTCCCTTTAACTGTTTGAGGTACCGTAAAGTTTCTGGTTAGGGGGGTTGCCTTTATCGGTGTCAGTTGACCCTGGCAGAGGCATAACTCATTTGTAATAAACTATTCACCGGCACGCTTGTTAATACAGGTATGAAGCATAAAAACGTCGCGCCATTCACAATAATTAACTTGCAACGCAATTCGCAATGTTGTATCCTAAGGTCGGCTATTTTTAATCCTAGATAGCCGGTAATCTGAACCCGTCTAAATCCCACTTGGTTGTGAAGCCACGTGGTTCCATAGACGATTCACTCTCATATTGCAGCGTGCCACCATTCTTTTAAACGTAGGTAAGAACTATGAAGAAACACAACCACACATAATTTTGGTAGCCTTTAATACAATGCCCCGATAAGCAGTTCCTGAATACTGCTATCCCATTTTTAGATAGCTGATACCCTGCACCCGCCGGGACCGTGCTCTAGTTACGAAGTATTACAGTCCCGACGCCCGAGACATTCTGTATCACAGGTAAACCACAACAGAGATATTGTATTGTTTAATAAATTCTGCAGCATGTTTTATTGTCAATTTATGCTTTCCCCCTTATTTGTGGTTATTTGTTTTTCATAACAGCGGGCTGTAACTTTCTGGCAAGGGTTCCTCTCTTGGCACGCAACAACACGGGGCCTTGATTTTAAAAACCACGTTGCTCCGGCTTCGCATAAAGACCGCAACATGGGTAACAATATACGTAGATAGATTGCTACGCTACAAGTGTGATAAAGTAATAAATATTTATCTAAGTATCATCTCCAGACAGATCTGTACGGATGGTACTGTTGTTCCCGGTGTCCACGTTTGAACAGGGGAAAACGGCTTCATTGTGCTTCTCCGAAATGTTTCCACAGACCTTGCAAATACAATTCGACCGACGCGGACAGGCCATCTCTGAAGAGTGTCAATTCAGGGACCCCTGGAGAAAATATCCGGGAGTTTTCTCAAATTTCCTTTGAGGTGAATTGGAAGATGGGCATTTGACCAGACAGAATGCAATACAACGCCTCCCTTACAGTTTCCTTACAAGTGCTTCAACACAGAGCAGAGGCTTAAAACATGTATGTCTCATTCATCGGTTTAGACATTGGGGGCCGTTGCCCTGCTTTAGCGGGCTCTGTGGTTCGGCTCGGCTGCCTCACTGCTCCACATAGCCCTGGGAGTCCCTCCCCACCTCTCGGGTATTGGACCGCACTGTGGATACATTCTCTGTCGGGGTCCCTTCGGCCCCCGGGAGGGCTACAGGCTTTGTCATGGGGTTTCTTGCATTCCGCTCCAGTCCACCCTCTCGGCCCGGTGCTGGCGTTGCGACGGCTGCTGTACCTCAGTGCTACGTTGCACCCACTGCGGGAGGTTGTGGGCATTGTGCCTCGTATTTGTGAGGGCTCCAGTGGCTGCCTGCGCTTGTCATGTGTGGGCCGCTTTTGCCCACCGAAGGGGGGGGGGCTTACCTTGCTGGCCCGGTTTCTCTGTGGCCGTTGCCTCAGACGGTCTCGGTCCCAAGGGTTGCCGCATATTTTCCCATGCCTCTGGCTGTCGGCGTGCGGCTTGTGGGCTGTGTGGGGTTCTTGTCTATCTCCTTCATGCTTGTAGCCTCCGGTGTTTCCAGTTGGTTGGAGCTTGCACTTACGCCTGCGCTCCGCTTAGTTTCCAGCTGCGTGTCTGGTTTACTTTTGTCAGGGGAGTGGGCGAGTGCTGTTGAAAGGGGCTCTTGTTTCTGATGAATGCTTCCCGTTTGTTTTGTTACATATGACATTTTCTCTAAGCTGGGCACTGGTGTCCCATTGCTGTGCGTCGGATTCCACGTACTCTCCTTTTGGGGGTTTCGGACTCAGGTTCCGGCCATGAGTCTGTGTACGCCTTTCTCCTGTCCTGGGGTTATTTTTCCCACTTTGCGGGTATTGGTTTCCCCTTTTTTCCTGCATACTTCTGTGCACTATGCATGCGTGTGAGTGAGCTGGAAGATAGCCTAGTGGCTAGTGTACTCGTTCCTGTGGCTGGGGTTGCCGGTTCGTGTCTCGGCTTCGCAGCTCTACTTCCTGTGCTTTTGGTCTACTCCTCTCCTTATTTTTAGGGGTTTGGCTTTCTGCATATTTCAGGTTTGGCGCACTGTCTTTATGGTTTTTGCCTGCTGGTCTTTCTGTATCCTGGTGCGGTCAGTTGTGCTTTTTGTGCGTTGCTCTTCTACTTTATTTATTTGTTTCTTTAATGCATTCTTATAATGCGCGGACTTTACCCGAAGTTGTCAGTCCGTGTGCCGTCCCCCCTCCCGCTGTCTGTGTGCCGTCCCCCCTCCCGCTGTCCGCGTGCCTTCCCCCTTCCCGCTGTCCGTGTGCCCATTGCTGTGGTGAGCTGTGCGTTTCCTTCAGCTTCTGGGGCGACTGTGGTGTTCTGGCAAAATCATTACTTGGAAGACGTGAGGAAAGTTTTTGTGAAATCTCTCTGCATGGTTAGTGCACTAGTGTGAGCTTAGTAGCTGGAGGTACAAACCCACCCTGCTTGTAATCCAGGTTATTGTGCACACCTTGTGCCTGTGGGCGTCGTTCAACATCTTGCTCTGTGTCTTTCTGGGAGTTTGCTTGGGCTGTGGTCTGTGATTGACGTTATGTAGATAGATCGCTTTATTATTTTGTTAGGCAAAGGACTGCCCACAGTCTGTGCAGAATGGGCTGTGGTGGAATCCGGACTAGTCTGGGCTCTGCACGGAGGTGGCAGGGTTTAGCTGGTTTCTGATGTTTGCTTCTTGCCATGTCACCATAGCTGAACACCTTCCATATGAGATATCTTAAAAAAAGCCAATTTAGACGAACATCTTAGCGCTCTGAATTGACCTAGGTGATGTTTCGGTGATTTACAAAACTGTATGGGTAGCACATTGATAGAACATGTGGACAACTGAAGCGCGTCACTAGAGTGGAACCGGGTGTAAGTTGAGATTCCAGACACTTCGGACCCCCGGACACATGGGCTGGAACGGAGTCAGTCAGTCACGTGTCATGCAGTGCTTGACATGAGTCACTCAGCCCAAGCCCGACTTTATTCTGCGGCGCTGGCATGTCATGCGGCGTGGGAAGTGACGGGCCGGGTGGGGACATCGAGGGGGTCCGATTTGCTCTTCTATCCATTCTGCCGTTGCTTTTTTTCTCAGCTCATTATCGCCTTGTGATTATCACCATGTGATGAACACTTGGTGTTGGGGCCAGTTTTCATTTTTCGCTTGCAAAGCCAAATAATTCGCCCGAGGCCACCACTACAAATGTCATCACTTATGAATGCGGCCAAAAATGTCAGCTCGGTCAAAAACAGCGTGTACCCTGCTGGTAGAATCGAGGTTCTTCCAGGAAATTGACTAATGCGTGCTGTGATTTCCAGTAACACTATATTTACTTCCAGCGTGTCCGTGTCTTTTCCAAACCACAGTTGTGACTGCAGCTGAGTGTCTCAGCTTGATGAGTGGCATTTGCCAGAGATTAAACTATTGGCATTGTAAATGACAATGCCATTTATTTATCTGTTTTCAAAACCAACACATAAATACAAATTTTGTCATTTACAAAGCCAATAGCTCTAACTTTTCAAAAGGCGAAACCATTGCATTGTAAATGCTTGTTTTGGGAATTGTGCCCTGGTAATAAGCACTATTTGTGCAAGGAGGGAAATCTGTTTCTGCCACATGGGATTCTTTTCTGGTCATTCCCCCGAGCACATCCATCCGGATGCATGACTGACGCCTAGCAGACATGCTTAGGACCACCTCGACAGCCATGTCAGCACAATTGCAGACTCTGCAGACCGGCTCATATGCCATTCGTACCTCAGTTCCAAAAGCAGGAGGATTTGGCGTGTGAGCAGGTCTTATCACATGGCCTGTGAAATCTACTTAAATTGCTTCCTACGTCCATGCGCCTGAAGTACAGGGTAGGGTTCATTCCTGACCAATGGGCTGGACGGGATCAGCAGTGCTGCGGGCTCGTGGCCGCCTGGACCTCACTCCGTCGGTGTGACACAGCTGGTGTGCGCCAGAGGCACTGACACAGACAACGGACAGGAATGACCAGTTCCATGTAAAGATTTAAAAGGCACTCATTATGAGCCAGATGTCAATCCCTGTGCAAACCGTGGGTTCGAAATTAAGAATTGTGTGATAGATATCACATACTAGCATTCTTCCCATAATACATTCCAGCTGGCAAAACCTGACACAATTTGTCAGTTGGTAGTTTGGGGGTGGAAGTGAATGAGGGGCAGGGGAAACCTGTAAAAGAAAGGCAAAACATGCAGAATTTGGTGTGTTAAAAACCTTATGTCTCGTTTTCCTATTGAAAACTCCGAATAGGAGGTATTTGACAAGTGGTACATACCTCAGACAGTTGTAATGGTATTCACCACATGTGGTGAGCACCTCACCATATTTCCACAAACTTGTAATGAGCGCCATAGAGTACATGTTGTTTGTATCACAGGAGGATATATGAGGAAACTGTGGTACTCTTATGGTTACAGAGGCTAGGCGGAACTTGCATAGAGAGGGGGTATATGTACTCGAGGGCTAGATCAAGTCAGATCACCTTCTAAATGGGATGGAGAGACGAGCTAATCGCAAGTTGATCAGATACTATATGAAACATCTCCTTAAACAGAGGAGCTATCCTGGAGGATAGCTTGAGAGAACCATGTCGCCTCCGGGAATGGGGTAAAGGGAGCTATATAAATGTTATAATACAGTGTTATGAAGGAGGCTCCGAGATAGGGCTTTCACTTTCTAACTTAAGGGACAGTTTCTGGCGTTTTTTTTTATTTCAATTTTTGCAATCAAATTTGATCATACTGGTGAGGACTAGAACCGTGTAGAATAAATGGCATCAGCCTTTCAACCATGTGAGATGCCTTGGAGAAGACGGAGATTTTGGTAATGGTAATCACTGAGCTGATCTAGCTCGTGAAACAGAATAACACAAAAGAAAACACTGGCAAAAGCCAATAAGTCTGGCTTGTATTTTGAGCTGTAGCTTCCTACTACTATATCTGAGAACTGTATGTGTATGTGAATTTTAGAGTGCATTCTCCTGAAGAAGCTGCAAGTTAGTGCTTAAGATAAACTCATCAGGTTTTGTCCCAGGAAAATCTCAAGTTAGTGTTGGAGTTTTTCTGTACACATCTAAAAGATATTAATTTCATGAAGTTGTTATATCCTGGTCTGGTGGCTTAGTGGACTAATGCATCCACTGCAGGGGCCCGTGTTCGACCTCATGGTAACAGGTTCGATGCCTGACAGGTCCACTCAGTCTATCATCCTCTCTGAAGTTGATAAAATGAGTCCCATTGGGTTTACAATAAGCAGCTGTTATTAAGCGCCTCGATGTGCCTTTGGGGGTGAACGTGTGCTTTACAAATTCACATGTTATGTTGCAAGATTAGATTCAGCAAATTGGGATCTCCAGGAAATTCACAACTGTCTTAGATTTCACGCAGCGCTCCTGCAACTCTGTGAATCTCATTGAAGCCAAATGTATGGGTAAACACCCAGGAATAGATTATTGCCTTTATGAATCTATCCATCTATCTATCCATTCCAACTTGTGCATCACTGTATATCGATCTGAGTCACTGTATTCGGGTTGACCGTTCTGGATCATTGAAGCTGACAAAGTATTATGATATTTTGGATTTAATGGGATGGGCAGTCAGCACCTTCTGAATAAACATAGCTCTTCTCTGTTTATTAGACTCACTGCTTGTCTCACATTCTTAAACTGAAAATATGCAGGGTTGACCAGATGGCTGTCTGAAATTGTTTTTGTGATTTTTCAAACAGTTTATGGAGAAAAAATAGAAAGGTCCATTCAGACAGGCCATTGCTTACAGAAACAACTGGCAGAACTGATTATAGAGAGGGTGTGCTGCACTAAGGTTAATAGCTGTTGGTATCTAGCACTTATATAAGGCACAATAGGCCAGCACATTCAGTAGTCCAGGGATTACTTTGCAAACGGTTCTCAGGTGAATATGCAGCTAATTGCCTACTCGTGCGCCCACTAACAGATGCTTCCAGTAGCTACTTAACACAAATTACAAGCAGTGGGCAAGTTTCTAACATGAAGGTATGCAAGTGACCTTGGTACAGTCTCCGGCATCCACTTTGGTGAGTGGTCTCTATATCACATGCAATTTATTGCATGACAGAAATACTGCACTCACTACATCTACTATCACTGTTGGAGTTAAGAAAAGTAAATATATGCTTAACTATACGATAGAGTGAAATGTGATTTAGTACAATCACTCCATTTAAAACCCACAACCGACTACGTCTGCACACAAACACCTAATGAATATGTTATTTACCTGCTCCTTGTGAATGCTCTATTGCCCATAGATTCTTTACCATTTGAACCTCTCAGATACAAGACTGGATCTAGAAAAGCATTAATAACAAATATGCAGTAGTAGTTGGTGCTCTTGCCTCCATCGTGACTACCTGATGCCCCAAACGTGACGGCACAGAACCGCACATAGGTGCTATTCCTACGCGTTGATAAGAGCTGTGATCTTTTTTCCAAGCCCTCAAATGCAAAAATATGACTGATAAGATTGATATGATGACTGGAAGACACTGACTCTAACTTGGAACCTTGATCATTCGTGAAAGTCCATCCACGGAAAGGTAAGGAGGGTGAGGAATCTGCAGATAGAGGAGGCACCAGAAAAAGCATCACTGAAGGCAATTAGATTATTCTTGTGACAGATACTTTTTCTCATCTTTTGAATCAGTACCAAAGAACTCACCCCAAATGGAGGTGGGTCTGAGAAGTAGTCCTACATCATGAAGTCCTGCAGGAGTGAACAGCTAAAATGGTCTGAAAGTTGATACATTAGTACCTCTTGAAAGTGTGGACGGAAGCCCATGTAGCGGCATAGCAGATATCCAAGACAAGGAATACCCGAAGTTAATGCAGCCTTCGGCTTGGTCAAATGAGCCCTAAAGCCCTCAAAAAGATCCTCTCCTGCCATCACCATTGCCAGTCCGAAGATGCCTCCTCAGAAATGTTGGTCTCTTCTGAAAGGAATCTCCAATGTTTGGCCCATTGCAAGTGAATTTTTCCATTGAAGGGTCTGCATGTGCCAATGAGCAAATGGCACAATGAAAATGTAGGCGGCTCCAAGGACCAGCGGCCTCACAACTGTCAAAGCTGGAACATCAGGATCAAAACCTAAATTTCCCAGACTACCTATAGAGGTGGCAAAGCTTTCAGAGTGACCAAGGCAAAGATGGCTCCAATGAATGAATGGCTCAGAATGAGTCAGAGCAGGGATTTGGACTTGCTGATGGAGAATCCCAGGCTGAACAACACACACTGTAGTCTGCATGTGGTCTGTGACAGGCTGCAAAAAGCCCTCCATCAACAGCCAGCCGTCAAGGTACGGGAATATATATATGTATATAGCAGCTGACCTGAGAAGATGGGTCACTATGTAATGCTAAAAGCTGATGTAATGCAAAAAGGGAGAACTGGAATTTGAAAGTGAGTGGGTCCCGTTACTAAATGTAGGCATTTCCTGTGGGGCTGCAGGAAGGGTACATGAAAGCACACATCCTGCAGGTCCAAAGACACCAACCATTTCTTGGAGTCCAAGACCAAGACTTGAGCTAGGGTTATCATTTTGAATTTCTCCTTCCAGAGAAATGAGTTCAGGACTCCAAGGTCCAGTATTGGCCACAGGCCTATGTCCTTCATGGGGACAAGGAAATACCAGAAGTAATATTTGAGTCCCACCTTGCTTTAGGCACTATCTGGATCTCATCCTTGGCAAGCAAAATCAACACCACCATGAAGAGGATTTGCACATGATCTGTGGAGACTGGCGTAAAGACTGGATGAATTTGTAGCACCCATTAATCCAAAGTAAGTGAACGCGAGTGAGGTATGAATAAGACGTAACTGGTTGCTTAATGCGAGTGAGGTATGAATAAGATGTAACTGGTTGCTTCTGTTCACCTATGAAGAGCTATGGAGAACTAAAAAGTTTTTGGCGTGGTGTCAGGTATGTTGGAGGATGACAATTTCTGCTTCGGGTGTCTTTTCCTTTTCACACCTACTCTGCCCTTAAAGACCTGAAAATTCTGAAGAGGAGACTGGATTGGCTGTGATGATTTATGAATTGATGATGGTGTAAAGTGACAGCCCTGGAGTAACTGTGAAACTTTCTACATTGCTTGTGGACTTGGCAATTTGGGAGACCAAACCTGAAGAATGAGCTTGTATTAAACTTCTTCAATGCGGAATTGGCTCTCTCACTAAATTGCTGTGTGCCATAAGAAGATATGGCCACCAAGGAAACTTTGACATCCCCCCAAAATCCTATAGATCGCATTGAGGCATGTCTTTTGAAGATAACAACCAATCTCATTGCACTGGCCACTAAGTCTGTGCAATCCTGGCTGGAGCAAAGGATTTGCTTGGTTTAATACTGCCCATGCTGAACCATCAGTGTAAAAAATGCTAGAAGACCTTCCAGTAATTCAAATAGGCTCCCAAGGGGAGGGGTTGTTGCAGAAGGCTAGGACTTCGGTTTTATCTGTGTTGAGCTGGAGACAGTTGTTTTTCATCCAAGCAGCGATGTTTCGCATGCAGTTGGTTAAGTTTGCTGTGGCAGTGCTGGTTGAGTTGGTAAGGGAGAGGATGAGATGTGTTTCGTCAGCTTAGGATACTTTGTTGATGCCTTGGGCTCTGACGATGTCTGCGAGGGGCGTCATGTAGACCTTGAAGACTGCTGGGCTGAGCAACAATACTTGTGGGACTCTCAAGATCAGTTTCTTGAGTTCTGAGGTGTGGAGGAAAGTCTAACTCTTTGAGTTCTGTCCGTGATGAAGGATGATGCCCACTTGAGAGCCGAGGATATCCACTTGAGGGCCAGTCCACAGAAACCCAAGTGCTGATGCTTTCTGATGAGTGACCTGTGGAAGAACGTATCTAAAGCTGCGGAGAGGTCGAGGAGGATGAGTGCAGCAGTTTCTCCTCGGTCGAGGATTCTTCTGATGTCATCAGTGGCCTCAATAAGGGCGGTCTCTGAACTGTGGTTGGTGTAAAGTCTGATTGAGGGCTGTCTAGAAGTTGATGGAGTTCTAAGTGGTCTGCGAGTTGTTTATTGATGACTTTCTCAATTACTTTTGCTGAAAAAAAACAGTAGCGAGCTGCTGACGGTGTTGGGGTCCGCTGTTGGTTTCTTGAATAGAGCATTGAATTATGCATTTTTTCCAGCAAGAAGGAAGGTGATAATGGTTATGGAGGTCCTAATGAGAGCGGCGAGTATGACATGTGTGGCAAATAGAGCAATCCTCTAAGGCAATGTCTTCAGTTAGAACAGTGTGGAAACACAGTGTGTCAAAGTTTGGCTTTCTGGGGAGTGTTTTGGTATTGTAATTGTTTGACAGAGGCTGCTTGCATTGTGGCACTGCAAATGAGTAGTTACAGCTATACATGTAGTGAATGAAGTGAAAGATATGTGTGCTCAGCCTTGCAGGAAATGTGGTTCCAGATCCACAGTGGACCTCCGTTCTGCGCCACCCATGCCTTCCTTGAAATTGTAAATGGTTCTCTATACTTGTTGGTGTGACCCTGAATCTTTTGTTGCAAACGTACCAGGTTTTCACAGCTTTTCAAAACTCCGATAATCTTGGGTGATTCTTTATTTGGTTGGGATAGATTTCCATAATTTTATTGCAAGCAGATCTACCAGGGTGCTTCTTCTTGTAGAGAGATGGTCATTGGAAATACCTGTCTAGAGAGGATAGTTCTATTCTATGAGTCTCTTTTCAGCATTACTTGGATGAGATTGTAGCTTAGATTTTCTGAGTTGTAGCAACATACACATGGCGTACACATTTGACCTAACTGTAAATAAGTGAACTTTAACGGCATAGGAATTCCATGGGGAAAAAAACCTTAAACAATCAACATGTCAGCCAAATACAAAAAATTTTTTAACACCCTTGGTAGGCAATAATTACACCAAAATGTTAACGAGTTCAAGAAGGCCCTCTAGCGAGGAAGTAAATATACTATGACAAAGTCGTCAGAAATTGAGACTGTGTGGGCCTGTGAGTCAAAAGTAGGAAGTTTAGAAGTAAACTGCAGGAGCATGGTTCTACTTATCTGCCACAGACTGCTGTGTTTCTGTGAGCTCAAAACCGGTTGAAACAACAGGGGGAGATCTATATGAACCAGGCTCAGGGAATAATGTTAAATCACTTCAGAACTCTTCTCTTGGTGCAAATAGAAAACTGCCTGCCTTGCTCAGAAACAATTATATTCACTCCAGAAGTCAGACAGAAAAGGTTTGTGGAAATGTGCTGTCAGTTGGGTAAAGAATGTTTATTTTCCTGATGGCTCCTTCTTCCCATAGGTTCTTCATCTTTTAAATCCTCAGAGGTGCCAGATTGATCTCAAAAAGCTTCAATAGCTCGTACACTCCAGTAGGTGGTGCCATCACAACTGCATCCTATACTGGAAAGGACAAATCAGAGTCGCATATAGGCCCCACCCCGGTGCATTGTGATCAGTTTTTTTTTGGGTGACATGGATACGGAGCTTCACTCCTCCATCTTTGCGGACAGAGCAGCGACAGTACAGTGATGAAAGACTATAGGTTGTAAACCGTGTTGTATGTGCTGCAAGCAGTTGTCAGTCATGAACTCACACTCCGTCTATCTTTGGAGCTAAACATGATTGCAGGTCCTGAGACAAATGCTTCCAGATGAATACGCAAGCGATCTGCATGCGGAAAGCCAAACTATACCTGACTGAATTTAGGAGACAAGGCTAGTCCGACTCCAGTTCTCCGTAGTCAGCTTAGTCAAAGTCTAAAGACAAGGCTTCCAAAAGAAGCACAAAGAACCTAAGTGGGGCTCTTCTAAATTTGTGATACTTCCATTTCCAGAAGTGGTCACAAAGGTGGTCTCTCAAGACCCAACCAGAGCTTCATCCTCCTCATATGAAACAGTTCTGATCCTGGAGAAGATGTGCCATCATTTCGTAGGCCGTCTTCGGATCCAGAGCAGGTTGCAATCTTCAAGGAGGCAATGCTGCAATATGATTTGGCCTGCCTCTCTCTTGCCCTCTGACTCACAGAACTTTTGGGATATCGAGTCACACTTCCGACAGGCCGTGCACTGCACTGACTGAGCCCCTTTGTAGCCTGCCTGATCCATCCTCAGTGCTCGGCTGTGTCTCTGCTCCTTGGCCAAAGGGCTTGCTGCTAACACTAGCTTTGCCATCACCTCCAGCATCGTCGATCCCGAATCCGCTGCAGTGGAAGATCCTTCAGGACTAAGGGTCCCTCATATGTCACACTATACAATTACTGAAGCACACCTTTGTACGGAAGAGGATTCCCTGATAGCTCCACTTTCATGATGTCACCATTTCGCCAAGATAGGGGTCCCTTTCAGTTCTCACTCTGATGCGATTCATATGCTTCAGATGTCCCACCTTATGAGTATGATGATATGGAAGCAGGTCAATTACTTCCCCCACAATACACTGATGCTAGTCCTTATCTGGATTAACAGAACATAAGTGGTCTTTATACCTTGACTACCTCCTACCGAGGACAGTGCCTCATTTTCTGTAGTCATTCGCAGAGCTGCAGAGCTATAAACTCTTCTCTTCCCTTCTGAGCAGATAAAAGCCAATTTGCTTATGGAAATTATTCAACCTGTTCCCCCTACTTCTGAGCCTCTTTTGCCCTTTAATGAGGCTCTAGAGGATCCTATCTTAGCACCTCGGTCTAAGCCATTCTCAGCCCCGGGTGTTGGCTGCTGCATTGCCAAATGTCACATGGAGACCCGCAACACCAGATAACTGAAAGTTTGATGGTAAAGGCTTCCACTTGTAAGGTTAATCCTAAGTCATTCCCTTCTACTTCTCTAGAAAGAGTCAGAGCAGCAAGGAGGCTTCCCCCGCGAGCTGTTTAGCACAGCTCTTCCTGCTTGATATTTTTACCACTGTTTCCAGAGTAAGAAATCATACTCTTCTGTTGTTCATCCTTCTTAGACTCCTACACTAGTGCGTACAGTGTCAGAGTTGTGAGACTATTACAAGGGTGTCCAGACTTGGTCCCCAGAGGCAGGAGTCCTTCCACATTCTCAGGGTACCCTTTTTCAGGACGACCACTGATGATGTCATGAACACGTATCACATGTGGATGTAGGGATGTAGGGAAATCTGGCATGGATCCGGGTCTGATGGACCGGTGTTGGTTTGGCCTTGTACCATTTTGAATGCCCATCCCCTAGACTGCCTCTAGCCTGTCTTTTTCCTTCTGGAGACTTGATATTAAGAATTGAACATAGTACGACTGGTGAGGCCTTTTCAACACTGCAGGCAGTGAAACACAATGTCCTTTTACACTGGTCATCCTAAACCGTATGCACCTCCATAGGCCCAGCCTTGCCACGCTGTTCAGCCACTTTCAGGCCACTGTATACAATGAACTTAAGATACGTCAAATATTAGAGGATGTGGCACAGTGGCCAGAGCTGCCGACTCCGGAGCTGGGGATCCAGGTTCGTCGCTGTGTTGGCGCAACATCCTGTGATTCTGGGCAAATCACTTCATCTCCCTGTGGCCATGGACAGCGCCTGGACACCCTTTCGGGTGATAAGCTGTGCTATATAAATTTACTGACCTTAACTCTCCATTTGGTGTTATTGAACAAATCCCCAGGATCTCTGTGTGCACAGGTTTGAAATGTACTGCTCGACCCATGTAAGTCAACAGTTCCTGCTTGACAATGGTACTGCATTGTCCTCTGTCATTTGGGCAAGGAAGAGGATGGTCCATTTAGTTCGGTTGGTAGTGCGAGTTTATAGTGCCCGTGTGTGTCGCGCCCCCCATTTAAGGAAGACACAGGAGCCGCGCTGATGGTGGGAGACACTTCTCTATTCCTCCGTGTCTACATCCCAACTGCCCCTCGGTCCTTGTCCCTCCTATTCCTCTTCCTCCTACCTAGCTCCGCCCCCCAACCACTAGACTGCATCACGACACGACATCTCCCCCCTTGTTAACAAACAAAGTTGATTCTCAAAAGCGTCTATAGTTCCTTGGTCAGCTGCACAGGGCTGCGGCCCGCCTGTTTGAGTCATGAAACACATCTCCATTACAGACTCAAGCTCGGTCTGTTTCTCAGGTGTCAGCAGGGTGCAGTCTGTTGGGGATACTTCATTGTGTCCTTCTGGCTGTCTTGACAGGAGTGTCGCTTCTTGTGATGTGGCTGTTGATGGCTCCGCTAGACGTCGGCTGTCCGTTTTCTTTTGTAGTTCTTGTTTGAGTGGCAATTGATCTCTTACACGTGTGTCCGTTGTTTTAGTTTTCTTCCGAGCGCCTGCATGCACTTCTATTTCTCGTTGTCTTATTCGGTCAGGGGCCTCCCTGTCCTCCTGTCCGTGGACAGGCATACTAGATAACCCAGGTGTACGATTCCCTTCTGACTGATGATAGTGACCTCTTTTTCCCAACGGGTTGGCCCCTCTGGGTAGGGTGACTGGGTGGTCCCTTCCCGCCCAGTGGGTACAGTCACCGGCATCTGTGCTTCTTTTGTGTCCCTTTTGTGTAAGCCTTGCTGACCCCTTCAGCGGTGACGGTATATTCTTCACGTCATGACGTTCCTGGGGCTGGCGTGGCATGTTGTCTTGTGGGGAGTTCAGGCATTGCCGGTTGTTGGCCTGAGGTGTGTTGTCTCGGACAGGGACAACGGTCTTTGCTCCCCCTGTGTTTTCAAGTGGTGGACACCGTGACCGTTGTCGGTACCAGGATTCTGTTGATTTAAGTGATTGTCCGGACATGCTTTCTGAATCGGTCGATGACGCACTCCTAGAGTCGACGCTGTCGAGGAGATACTCCTCTGGGTGCATCTCTTGAAGCGATGACACATTCTTGGGGTCGATGCTATCGAGGAGACACTCCTCTGGGTGCATCTTTTGAAGTGTCTTTTGTGTTATTGCTGTGACGGGTTTGTTTGCTAGCCCCGTATTTACTTCCTTGGTTTGGTCTTGAGATAATGTTCGACTCTTCTCTGTTTTCTCCTGATCACAGATGGCTTGAGTGTATGCGTCTTGAGTCATTCGAGTGTATGTGTCTCTCGGTTTCTGGGGATGGCTTGGCTTGTCCCCTCGCCTGTGTTTGGTCCTTTCCTCATAACCGTTGAGTCGACTGTCGTCGGTCTCCTCTGTGCGATCTGTGTCTCTGCTTGATGGTTCTCCAGAGTAGTATGTTAGTTTCCGAATATAACGTGACTTGTCCCCTCGCCGGTGTTTGGTATTTTCATCATGACCATTGAGTAGACTGGTCTCGGCTTCCTCTGTGTGGTCTGTGTCACTGTTTGATATGTCTCCAAAGTAGTGTGTTGAGCGACTTCTCAGTGTTATGTCAATCCGGTTGTTCCTGGTTGTCCCAGTCTTTCGTATGCCCTTATCCATTGTCCTTTGTGTTGGTGACTCAGGGAGTTCCCTGTCACTTCGTCTTTCATGGTATCTTGTCTCTGGTCCGCCTTCGCCCTCCCTCTCTCGGGTTTTGTTTGTCTCCTGGGCCTTCCTCGCAGATATGGAGGATGTCTCCTTTCTTCTCTTTTTGTTTCCTGCTTCCCTGTCACTTTGTCTCTGTCTCTCATGACATCTTGCCTCTAGTCCGCTTTCGCTCTCCCTCTCTCGGGTTTTGTTTGACTCCTGAGCTTTCCTCGCGGACATGGAGAATGACTCTTTTCTTCTCTTATTGTTTCCTGCGTCCTGGTGGAATTCTTTGGACGCTTCCCTCGCTGTGACCCGCTCTCCAATTTCGGCTCTCCTGATGATCTCTTTTAGCAAGAACCGCCCTTGAATGATTTTGCGCTTGGTGTCAGGTTTTGAACAGCCTTCAATCACCCGCAGTCGGATTGCATCTTCATTTGTGAAGGTGTCGAAGTGGCAACATTTCACTAGACGTTGCAGCCGGGTAATGAAACTTGGTAAGGATTCTAAAGGTTCCTGCCGTGCTGTGTTGAAAGCAATGCGTTCACGATCCGCGTCTTCCGTTGCGTAGAAATGAGCGAGCAGCGTCTCTCTGAGTTCCCTGTATGTCTCTGTGTCTTTTGTTGAAAATGTTTTGATTAGGCGTCGGCCTTCGTGACCCACCAGCTGAAGCAATAGTAGTCGACGTTTGCTGTCCCTTCGCTCGCCGATCGTTATGAGGAATTCGTCCAACGACTCCAGCCACCTTGACCATTCGGGACCTAAACAGTGGCCGCTGGTCTTTGCCATTGGAGGAGGTATTCCGATGCAGGGGTTGGGTTTATGCGTGTCTTTCCTCACAGGCATGATGGTAGGATGCGCAAGCTTCAGTTAGAAGAGCTTGGTTTCTTGAGGTCAGCTTGGTCGTCACTCACCCGTTGGCGATACGGTTCTTTGTTCGTAATTGTTGCGTTTGATTCACCTGTTGTTTTTTACTTGTGCTTCTTTTCTTATTCTATCTCTTGTATTTACGCAGGCTTATTTCATTGTTTGTTTGTCGTGCATTTACCAATGCTTGTTGTATGTGTTTATTATGTTGAAATTTGTATTTGCTCGTGCTTGTTGCATTTAAGGCTTGCATTTGCCTGGGTTTGTTGCTTCGCAATTTGCCTTGTCTCGTGCTTGTTGTGTTCCTACTTGTGTTTGCTTATGCTTGTTGACTTCAGAGGATTGTATTTACTCATGCTTGTTGGCAAGTTTTCCAGTTGCCTGATTTCAGCATGGCGGCCCTATGTTTTTGATAGGGAGTGTCTGTGGCAGCCTGACTTCAAGATGGCCGCCCCTTTGAGATCTCGTCTTTCGCGAGATTTGGCTCTTTCCCTATGCTGCAGGCATTCGGCATCCATTCACAACACTCACCAGGTGCGGGGCTCCTTCCTGAGCGCAAAGGCTGCTAAGGTCTCCACGACTGTGGCAAATGGCACAAGGATGTCTGGGGTGAGCTCCCTGTGTCACGTCTGATAACTCACGCGTCAGGGTGAGTTCCTCTTTCTTCCGCGCTCGATCGCGCTTCTTCAGCGTTATATGTGAGAAGAGTGTGTGTAAAGCTGATTGTTTGCTGGCAGGACTCACCCTCTCATTCACGATCGGTGTATCCGCTCGTTGCGTGCTTCCCGGTTTTCGCGCCGTTTCTGCGCTTATTTTCAACTTTGGCCTCTTCTGGATAATTGAGGCGTCGCACGCCGGGCATCTTCTACACTTAGGCAGGCAGCTTGGTGGAGTCCGCCAGATACCGCTTTCGGCAGCAATCAGAGGCAGCGTGTGAGCCCTTCGATTTTCGCGCTCCACACGCGCCACTCTGACACAGGCTGCAGGCTCTCTGTATAAGGCTGCAGGCTCTCTGTTTACGGCTGCAGGCTCTCTTGTTTACGGCCGCTTACAGGCGGCAGGGGTTTGCGCGATGTGGGTGCCTGAATGACCATCCCACCCTCGTCGCCAGTGTCGCGCCCCCCATTTAAGGAAGACACAGGAGCCGCGCTGATGGTGGGAGACACTTCTCTATTCCTCCGTGTGTACATCCCAACTGCCCCTCGGTCCTTGTCCCTCCTATTCCTCTTCCTCCTACCTAGCTCCGCCCCCCAACCACTAGACTGCATCACGACACGACATCGTGGGAAGACGTGTAGTGCTGTCATAACTGTATTTTGTTAACTGGTCTACAAACAACATGGCGAAAGCTCCTTTTGTTGGAGACTCCGCCACTATAGTGCTTAGAAACATGGGAAACACTGAGCTAAGCGCACAAAGAACAAGTTGCTTAAGACAATACTCTTCTATGGCGCTTTTGCTAACAAGTCTCCCCACAAACCAGCTCTCAACACTGACACCCGTACAACAGGATGTACCTGTAATCACTTGCTGCAGCCCTCCTTCCCGCGATCTCTGTTTGTGTACTGCGACACATACTACTCTTGGCAAGCCTGGGCTTGTCACACGCATCACACGCCCTAACGCGGCCTCGTGATGACCCGCGGTATCAAACACAGAAACAACATAACCTAAGCATATTTCAAGTGATGTGGTGCAAACAATATTCATCTGTAGGCGAGAAGCCTTCAAGACCATGGAAACGCAGAAGTTTCAGCCCTGCCTCCTGAAAAAGGGTCAGGATACGAAATTCAAAGGCAGTTTCGGCTCAGTGGGTAGCCAGTGTGTCTGGGCGCTAGGGCAAGGAAGGAAATGGGTCACGAGCTGTTTTATAGGCGAGCTACAGCAATAATAGGAGTCAGGGCCGGACTGGCTACCAGGCAGTTGCGTTTGCTGCCGAGCTGGGGGCTAATTTCTCTGTGGTGTGGGCTTATTTCGTTGATGGGGTGGGGACCTGCGTGCGCTTTGAAATAAAAAAAAGCAAAACGAATTTCGTTTTGCACACACAGGTCCCCATCAACGAAATCAGCCCTCAGCTCGGCAGCACACACAACGTAGGTCCTACAGACCTCTGTGCCCTGGCGCCACTGCACCTGCTGCACCAATTTAAGCTATGCCCCTGCTTCGGCTCTTCCAATTGTACGACGCGGCCTCTGCGTGCACGTTGTCGATGAATGCGTGGCCGGTTTCTGCTTTCACATTCGAACAGATGGAAATTAAACTACAACGAATCCTTGTAGTCCTGCATATCAAGCAGGACGTGTGCGTGGAACTATGCCTGACGTCTAACAAAAGTGACGTATAGCATTCACGCCGATATCCCACTGCCTCTTTTCCATTCACCTAATTACTGTGGGGCCTGAGTCAACACATGCAAAAATATCAGCCAATCAAAAGTGCCCGAACGATCAGGCGGGTCCCGTTTTGACTGACATTCGTTTTCCCCATTAGAACCCACAATTCTCACAAATTGAGACTGACCTGTTTTGTTTATAGCGTTCAATACAAATTTACTCCTTCTTAAAGGCTCACAAATGTAAGTCCGAAAAGGGGAACTCCAGGATAGGGCCACGGCGTGGTGAAGTACAGAGAGCAGATTAGAACCTGTCAGGTTATGAAACCTGGATAGCGCACATGCAATTATGGCGCGCTGCGCAGGGACACACACACAGACGCCCGTTATGGTCCGATGCGTGCTCCCGACTAACTCGGGGACACGCCTCCTCTTTATTTATCTCGTACGCGGCGCTGTGCGCCACCGCGTAAGCGCACGCCTACGTGCGCTTGTCAACTAGACCGCGACGTGCGGTCTCAACATTACATTCCTTTCCACCTTTAGTAGAAAACAAACATTAACAGTATTAAGGTGGCACTTAATGGTGGGGGTTTTCAAAATAACAAAGGTTCATGGCCGTCCGGCCTGTTACCAGTCTCTAGTCTCTCTTCAGCCCACCGCGTAGTCCGCCATCTGTGAGGAGGGTGCTGGATTCCTTCTCAGTCCATAGCCTGCCGCTTCACCCCGGAATAGCACTCTCCTGGGTGGCTCGTTGTTGGTGGTCTCGATGGCCAGGGAGCCCTTGGGATTTCTTGGGGTATTTGCCTGAGGTGTCCCCGAGGCTCGTGGTTCATCCGCTGGGCTGTTGTTCCACTCCTGGCCAGCACTCTCGGGAGGGCTCTGGTTGATTTTGGATTGATTGGGTGATTCCTCGTTACTTTCGGAGCCAGGCTGGTCATTTCCTGGGCTAACTGCTTTCTTGAAATATGAGACATTTCTGGTGACTGTTTCTCCTCCTCGCTGGGCGGTGATCATGGTCCCGTTGCGGCCCGTGACTGTCCACGGCTGTGGTTCATATGGGAGTCTGAATTTGCTCCCAGGGTATCTGTCACGGACATAGACCCAGTCGTTTTCAGCAATGGACGATTCTTTGGACTTCCGCCGGAAACTGGCATAGTCATTCGATCTCTTTCTGTTGGACAAAGTTCTCCACGCATCTGGCCGGTTGGGGTTCCATGTGTGGTGATTGGGGAGTGTGTCACGGATTATGCGTCCCATGGTAGATGGGCCGGGTGCCGCTTCTGTGGTGCGGTGTGGCGTGAGCCTGTACTCCCGGAGGAATGAGTATATCCCCTTTTCCAGAGATGTTCCTTCCGCATAGACAATTCGGATGGTCTTGTTTAGCGTGCGCATAAACCTTTCCACCTCTCCGTTAGCTTGCGGCCATCGGGGTGTTATCTTTCTGTGCTGTATTCCCCATTCTGCGAGATAATCTGCGAACTCTTGGCCTTGAAAAGGGGGCCCATTGTCGGTTTTGACTGTCCCGAAAATACCATGGGTTGCGATGGTCTTTTCAAACTTGGCAATTACTTCCTTTGCAGTGAGAGACGACACGATTTCCACTTCAGGGTATTTCGTGTAATCATCCATGATGACCAGCATGTGCCTCCCGTCTGGTAGATGACCGAAATCAGCGCTCACGTGTTCCCACGGCTTCACTGGGCCGTCTTCAGTGATGACCGGGGGTGGGCTATCTGGGGGTCCTGCTGCCTGACACCACTGGCACTCTTTGACGGCTTGTTCCACTTGTGAGTCCATGTCAGGAAACCATATTTTTGCTCGAAGTCTGCTCTTTGTTTTCACCACTCCCTGGTGTCCTCGATGGGCGAGAGTGATGGCCTGCTGGGTGAGGGTTGAAGGCATCACTATTCTGGGTCCTCTTAGCACGCATCCCTGACTGTCCACTGATAGTTCTTCCTTGACTCTCAGGATCGCTTCCAAAGCTTTCTTGGCCTGTGGCGTTCTTTTGCTCAGCGAGGCTTGGAGTGCCTTCCAGTCATTTGTGCGTATGGCGTCCGAAACCAGCCGGGAGACTTCATCATTCTTCGTGGCATCGATAATCATGTCTAGACTCATGGGAAGAGGCCTTGATCTCTCCACTGCAGCGTTCACATAGGCCTCTGTATCCTCGGCGTCTTCTTCCTCTCCAGTGGTGGCTGCTCGTGGGTGCCTGGAGAGGTAGTCTGCCGGATTAGTTGCTCCTGGTCTGAATTCTAACTGATAGTCGTACTCCTGTAACTGCAGTATCCACTTTTCTATCCTGGGGGGTGGTTTGGACACCGACCCTCGGAACAGTGGAATCAGGGGCTTATGGTCCGTTGAGACTGTGAAAGGGTGACCATATACATACACATGGAAGTGTCGGCACGCCCAGTGGATCGCTATGGCTTCTCTCTCGATTTGTGAGTACCTTTGTTCTGTCTCTGTCAGGGACCTGCTTGCATAGGCGATCGGTGCCCAGTCGTCTTCCCCTTGGCGTTGTGTTAGGACGGCACCTAGACCGAAAGGGCTGGCGTCGACGGCAATGTTGGTCCGTTTGGATGGGTCAAAATAGGAGAGTGTTGTCTCTGCCGATAGTGCTGCCTTTGTGTTGTGAAATGCTTCGTTTTGTTCGTCACCCCACTGCCAGGGTGTGGTAGACTTTGTGAACTCTCGGAGAGGTCGGGTGAGGTTAGAGAGGTCTGGGATGAAACGGCCGCAGAAGTTAACCATTCCTAGGAAACTCCGTACCTCGGAAATGTTCGTTGGGGCCGGAGCTGACTGTACGTCCTTGACCTTGTCGGGGTCGGGTGCAATTCCTTTGTCCGAGAATGTGTATCCGAAGAAGCTGATGGTATTTTGGAGAAATTGGCATTTCTCGCGGTGCAAGGTGAGGCCAGAGTCCTTAATTCTTTTTAGTACTCCTCTCAACCTCTGGTGGTGCTCTTCCACGGATTGGGCATATATGAGCAGGTCATCACTGACGTTTAGTACGCCCGGAAGTCCGCTAAGTACCTCTCGGATCGTATTTTGGAAAACTTCAGCTGCACTGGATATGCCGAAGTTGAGGCGGCGATAACGCCGTAGGCCCACATGGGTGGAGAAAGTGGTGATGTACCTGGAGTCGGGGTGCAGGGGCAGCTGGTGGTAGCCAGAGCGGAGATCCATCTTGGAAAACCACTTTGCGCCATTCAGTTCACCTAAGATGTCGTCGACAGTCGGTGTCAGGTGGCGTTCCCGCTTGACTGCCGCGTTGGGTAGGCGCATGTCTACACATATGCGGACCTGCCCCGGCTGTTTGGGCTTTCTTGCTACCACGATCGGTGATACCCAGGGTGTGGGCCCCTCGACTTTCTCAATTATTCCTTGTCTTTCTAGATTTTCAAGTTCTTCTTCCACTTTTTTTCTGAGGTGAAAGGCTATCCTCCGGTGTCTGAGGGCCACCGGTTGAATGGACGGGTCTATGTGTAGCGACACCTCTTTCCCCTTGAGGCACCCTATGCCTCGAAACGTGTCCTCGAATTCTTCGAGGATGGTGTCTAGTTCATCCTCCAGTACTACCATGGCATAGAAGATAAGTTGGAGTTCTTCGGCCGTCCGTCCACTGAGGAGCATGCCATTCCCTTCTTTCGTCACGTAGATGGTGGTGGGGACTCTCTTGTCTTGGTGACCGATTTCGGTCTGGAAGCACCCGATGAGTGGTATCGGGGTTTTCTGTCCGTAGGCAAACACTCGGATTTTCGCCATCTTCAGGGTCGGCTTGTTTCGTAGTTGATTGTACACATCAGCCGCCATAAGTTCTATTGATGCCCCCGTGTCTATGGTGGCTCTCACCTCTTGCTGGTTCACTCTTATTCGACACTTCGGGAGTCGTCTCTTCTTCCTGGCTGGATGGTTGATGGCAAAAACATAGTGGACGGGGTAGTCATGGGAGTCGTCGTCCATGTCCTCGCTCTCGGGGCTGTCTCTAATGGCGTGTGCTGCTTCCGGTTTCTGTTTCGACGATCTACACACTGAGGCGAAATGATTCATGCGCCCGCATGCGCCGCACTTCTTGCCATATGCTGGGCAGTCTTTCGCACGGTGGGGTGTGCCTCCGCAGTACCCACAGTCTTTCCGCCGTTCTTGTGGCTTCTTCCCTCCGAATGGCCGTTGTTTTGGCCGGACGACATTCACGTGTTCTGCCACATTGACTTGTTCCACTTTCACCGGCCTGTGCAAAGCTGCCTCCATGTGCGATGCTCTCGCTCGTGACAACTCCTTGGATCGGCCTAGTTTAAGAATATCGGCCAATGGCTTCCCATCTTCCTGTAGGATCTTGACGCGCAGGTCGGACGAATAGCAGTTTTGGATGATTTGGCCGCGTATTTCCTCTTGTTCGTCTCTGAACCCACATGTGCTGGCGAGCTCTCTCAGTCTCCCATGAAAAGCGTCAAGGGATTCATCCGCTTCTTGCCGGGCCTGGCGGAAAATGAACCTTTCGTAGTCCTTGCTGGCCATCGGCTCAAAGTATGCATTGAGCGCATTCAGAAGGGTGACGTAGGTGTGTGGCGTGGCCTCTGTCAATGTCTTGTAAATTCTGTGAATGTCCTTACCCCCTAGGTGAAGGAGGAGTGCTCTGCGTCGTTCCCTCGCCGTTCCTGCACCTTCGAAATAGAACTGTAGACGCTCCGTCCAGTCTTTCCATCTTGGCGCCAGGGGCGCGGGTGCTCCGTCCACCACAAATGGCTCAATTGGGGGGATGGTCGTCATCTTGGCGCGGTCACCGCAGCCCAGCCGGAGGTGGGACTAGGAGGAAAGGCTAGGGCCCGTCGAGATCCCTGGACTGGAGACCTGGGGAGTGTACGTCCGCTGTGGTGACAGCTGCGAATGCAGCGCAGGGCGGGGCCACTCACACAGCCGTGGCGCCAGTGGGCACGTGTCGCGGCCTAGCGACTCTGCGTGCCAGTCCACACCGCCGGCGCAGATTCCTCACCGTGTTCCAGTCGGGGTCAGGAGAGTGCAGGGAAGTGGCCTCACAGCGCTGGTGCTGGAGTACTTGGTGGCTTCAGCAGGCCACATCCACAGGGCAGGGGCCCGGGCCTCATCAGGGCCGACAGGGATCGAGGGTCGGAGCATCAGGAGATGCACCACGTGGGGTCCGTTATTATCCTCGTCGCCATTGTCAGGTTATGAAACCTGGATAGTGCACATGCAATTATGGCGCGCTGCGCAGGGACACACACACAGACGCACGTTATGGTCCGATGCGTGCTCCCGACTAACTCGGGGACACGCCTCCTCTTTATTTATCTCGTACGCGGCGCTGTGCGCCACCGCGTAAGCGCACGCCTACGTGCGCTTGTCAACTAGACCGCAACGTGCGGTCTCAACATTACAGAACCCAGGCGCCATACTAGTGAAACTTTATACTGAAGCACAAAAAATAAAAAATACAGAACAAATCTATTTGCATTTTTTCAGTTAGTGGAATAGAAAATGAAGCAAATGGCATTGGTTACAGCTCTAAATAGGAAACAAATATGCCTCACATTAATTTGCTACGATTATACAATAACAAAAGGGAAAACATAAATATCCTCCATTTTGGAAATATGAATGATGGGACTGTGCTCGAGGAAAAAAAACATACCAAATTGCTCTGTATAAGAAAAGGTAATTCATGGACTGGATTGCATTTGTTCACATCTATAGTAACAGATAATATGATTTATAAGCAAGAAGTTATGTTAAGTGTGCTTACAAATGGTTCCACAAATTATTTTGCCCACCTGCAAAAAATTCTCTGCAACACGGACTTGGGCAAAACTGTCACCACATAAATATTACTGGAGTCAGTGACTGGTGAATAGAAATATTCGCATCCAGCTTTACCAAAGACAGGAAGTGATGAAGAAAACGTGTGTTAAATAAATAATAACTTGTTGGATGTGGTGCTTAGTCCCTGATGACATTTCTAAGCTCTGCAAATAACAGTTGTTACTATTACCCAATTGGAAGGTACACAAAGAGAATAAAACATGGTGCCACACCTGCAATGGTGGCACAGGTCACTGGCTTGCATTCATCAAACTGATTTATTTGTTTCTGTTTGCCCAACAATTGCAGTCCAGATCTCTGTTTACCTATGCATTATGGAACTTGGCAACTGAGCAATAACCTGTGAAAAACACATAGCAGACAGGGCAACCGATCAAGGGTCTTAACCATGTTATCTCGATTGTCTGTTAATGACAGAAATATGGAACAAGGCAAAACAAAAAAAAAGAGATTTTAGAAAACATGTAAAAAAATAACTTTATTAAAGGTCCCATTTTGAGTGTGCGTGCGGTAAGGTCGTCACAAAGGCAGTTAGATTATACACTGGTGAAGTTATCTGTTAAGTTATTGAGTGCAGATTACATGATGTGGCCCAAGAAGAGCATGAGAAACAGCCACAAAATACTGCATCGATGAAAAAGCACCCAGTTTGGTGGCTTGGCAGAAAGGCGGGATTTACCCTCAATAACTGTTATTGGAAGATTAGGAACCAATCAGGAGAGAGATTTCATACTTTGGATGAGAGCAAAAGAACCCATCCCTCTGTAGGGACCTTTCTGTACCAGCAAAATGGTAGATTTTTATCAACAATGCTATTGCAATATAAACAATGCAACATTATTTTAACCCCTTTAGTGCTTACGACGGCCCCCGGCCGTCATTCGTCACAGTGGGCATGTGCGGACGATGGCTGGGGACCGTCCAAAGCCCTCCCGCTCATAAATTCTCCCGCACAGCGGGAGAATCATTGCGGCGTGCAAAGGGTTAAAAAAAGGGTTTGATGAGCCAATCCTAAGGCGTAAGAAATAACTGATATCACTACTACCTGACTCCTCGTTTCAAGGACCATCAAAAACATAATAGTCTATCCACCAGCATAAATACGTGCTACATATAGTGTTTTGAAAATACCTCTACAGCTGGTGTATTTTACCACTGACTTTAAAAGTCTATATAATTCCTTGAAAGCCTGATCCACACTGGTTACAATATTTAGAGTTTTTCCAGTGAAGGCTATGACTGCTATGACATTTGCCAGTGGTTAATCTGGCAGCTGCATGACGGAAACGAAGGTTTTAATGGGATCAAAACAAATTGAAACACTTTACTTGGTGATGCGCAAATCACAAACTTTGCTGAAATTCGACTTCCACATGTTATTGTTGATGCACTATATCATTTTATCATACAACTATGTCTGACAAAGTTAGTGGCCATTTTATTGGAAAATGGGCTGTCTGTAAATGACAATGCACTACCACACCATGATTTATTAATATATGTGTGCCAGTGTGCTCCAAAATTCACTACTCGCTACATACCGCACCCTTACCACTCTCTTGCTGAATGGGCATGGATCGTTTGCTACACTTTTCTTTGTGCGGTACTTGGAGTTTTCACATTCCCTATGAGTTCAGTGATGTGACATTGATGCCAGCCCCTCCACTTTGAAAATTGTCCCAGCACCACTGCTGAATGACAACATCTGCAATTGAATAAGCCATGACCAGCCCTGATTTCCCTCTCTATGACACTAAGCACAACGTTTTAAGTTTCTTGATCAGTCTCTGTATATGTGTTAAGTCTCTATGATCGACTCTCAGTACAATAAACCTCTATGTTCTCAGTCTCTAGGTATTGAGCGTCTAGTATGGCCGGCTCTGTGTAAAATAGAGCTTTATGGTTGTGACCTCTATATATCAAACCTCTGGTGTGGTCTGTGTATACTTCAAGTCTTCATGATCAGTTCTCCATTCAATAGATTTCTATGATCTTGGTCTCTATGTACTGTATGTATTAGGTCTCTATGGCGGCCTCGCTGTATAATACAACTCTGTGATTTTGGTCTCTATGTTTTGAGTCTACGGTGTGGTCTGTATATGTCTCCATGCCTGTATCTGTACAGATCGAACCCGCTTTACTTGCACGCTAAGTCATACAACCCATTTTGAATCAAAGAACAAACTTTCTACTAACCACACACAACCATAAACCATCAAAACGACATAGCCTACCAAACGATGGCTCAGCAAGCCCAACTGGTGGCCTTCCTAGAACTACACAAAATGGCCTGTAGATTAAGAATGGACTACGATGGCAGGTCTCGTGCAAATGGTTTAAAGAGATCAAAAGACAACATTTGCGCAGTGTTATGTAGGTAAATAATTGAGTTAGTCGCAGTTTGTTTATGACCGACTCCTTTTTTGTGGTAACGGTCGATAATGTAAAGGAAAGTTATGATTTAGGGGGCCCGATAAAATGCCCTGCAGTTGCACATATTTTAAGCATTTATTCAACGGAAATCAATGTTTACGGTAATATCGCAGAAATACCTTTTTGGGAGGTACTCAATCCTCCGTAAGAAGCAGGCATGTTAGAGATCCTGTAAAAGAACATACAAGGTGACCGAAGAGGATTTAATAGAGCTATCATCAAAGTCCGAGGGATGTAAGCGTGCCGTAGAGAAATCGCAAGTTTTTTTCATTGGTTTTCTTGTTGGGTGGAAGTGAAAAGGGAAGGTTCATCTTACCTTTTTTAGAACCGTCATATCAGACACTGCTGCTCTCCTCCGGCTTCCGAATGTTACCGGTCGGGGGAGAGTGGTGTCTATATATATATATATATATATATATATATATATATATATATATATATATATATATATATATATATATATATATATATATATATATATATATATATATATATATATATATATATATATATATATATATATTCACTGAAAAAACCATAGGTTATAGACCATATATAGTTAGGAATTAGCATTTAAAAAACCTTATTTTACTCACACAAAACCATTGAAATTCCATATATAGTTAGTTGCACTAACTATATATCGCGCACCCGCAATCCACTGCTGATCATGTCACATATTACATCATTCATGACATGGTCAGTGACATCACTGATGACATCACTGATGACATCTCAAATGACATCACTGATGAGATCACTGATGACGTCATCCAGTGACTGTATAATTCTGTAAAGTTAAAATATGTCTTACATATTGAAGAATGAATGGATGTATAAGTGTCTTGATGAAGGATTTAGTAGGGGCATGGCTGACTGTATGAGTGACTGATTAAATGTGTCTCACTGAGTGCATGGGTTAGTGACTAAACTGTCTTAATTTGTGCATCATTATGTCTGTTGTTCTGTAAACTGCTGCATGTGTTGATCATTAGCTATATGATTAACTGTATGGGTTATTGATTGGTTGCCCAAGCATTTGTATGGGAGACTGAGTGTGTGTGTGGGTGGCTGGGAGGTGTATGACTCTCTGCATAGATGTGTGAGCAGTTGATTGACTGGATGTATGGGTTCAAAAGTGCATGTGGAAACAGCTGTATGGGCGGTTGACTGTGTGCATGAGTGTATTGGTGAGTGAATGGATATCTCAGTGCTACATGTCAAAGTAAGTACATATGTAAAACACAGTACATGTGAGAGTTACCATATATAAATAACTGTGCATAAGAGCCAGTGAATGTGTGAGTGGCTGTATGGATCATTGTGAACTTGTATCCAGGATTGTATAAGTGAGTAAATATGTTTTAGTATATGTTTGAATAAGTAAGGTGTGTATAACTGTATAGTTGAGGAAATGGAGGTGTGATTGATTCTTTGCATGACTGACTAAGTGTCTGAGTAACTCCATGGATGAGTGACAGTCTATGAGTGTCTGTTTACACTGAGTGTATCTAAGGTTATATTAGAGTCTGAAGAGGTTTATCGTATTATCACATGAATTATGTCATCAGTGATGTGATCAGTAATGTCAAATGAGATGTCATCAGTGATGTCATCAGTGATGTCATTTGAGATGTCATCAGTGATGTCATCAGTGATGTCATTTGAGATGTCATCAGTGATGTCATCAGTGATGTCATTTGAGATGTCATCAGTGATGTCATCAGTGATGTCACTGACCATGTCATGAATGATGTAATATGTGACATGATCAGCAGTGTATTGCGGGTGCGCGATATATAGTTAGTGCAACTAACTATATATGGAATTTCAATGGTTTTGTGTGAGTAAAATAAGGTTTTTTAAATGCTAATTCCTAACTATATATGGTCTATAACCTATGGTTTTTTCAGTGAATTTTCAAGGTTTTGTAAATGCTAATTCCTAACTATATATGGTCTATAACCTATGGTTTTTTCAGTGAATTTTCAAGGTTTTGTAAATGCTAATTCCTAACTATATATGGTCCATAACCTATGGTTTTTTCTGTGAATTTCATTGGTTTTTTAACAGCTAATATCTGTAGCTGTAAAATGTATTCTTCTTTAAATCCAAAAATATATTTTATATGTTTATGAATAATTTTTTTTTAAAATATTTTTTTTTCTTCGTTCCCGCTTCGCAAATCGGGAAGCTTCCCGTTAGCTGACCTTGATGCCGCGAAATAGACCGCGAGCCGGTAAACGTTTCTTTACCGCAAGTGCCGCGTTACAAAACAACATCGTGACGCCTCCCGTCCGCATGACGTTTCACGTTGTCGCGTGATACGTCATATGACGTACTACGTTAGCGAACTGGTACGCGAAGCGAGTCGCAAAGCGCAGGTTTCTGGAAGCAAACCGGGAGGCCCTGCAAAGCGCTTAACGTAAACACAGCAAGTCATGTGACTTGGTAATAACACTTTTCATTGGTTCATTTCACTTTTGGTTTCCTAATGATGTAAGACTAGGTCATATAATCTAAAATGAACACTTTTGATTGGTTGAGAACTCTTGTTTTTCCCAAATGATGAAAATCCCTCCTTCTTTCCTCACTCTGACTTTCATCATTGTGAGAGAAAGACCCTTTGTGATCACTGAGCAATGGCTTCTTTAGTAGCTTCAGCTGGTGCTTCCCCACCACCTCCACCACATCCAAGGAAGAGTGGACCACCTGCTCAAGTTATAATTCAACAAGAAGAAGAAGAAGAGGAACAGGAGGACGAGCACGAAGAGAGGCAGTTTTTGCCTGAGCAGCCCAGGACGTCTCACCGGAAAGAAAACTTCATTTGGCAATTTTTTAAAATTCCCAAAGGTCAGAAAAAAGTAAATGCAAGATACGTAACTTGCCTTATATGTCAAGATAGACTGTCCAGAGGGACCGACAAAAATTACAGTTTCGGAAACTACACAATGCATCGCCATATGACTAGGTGGCATCCTAACAACTACAGTGCTGCACAGTTTCGGAACGACCTAGATAATCTCCCTATTATGGCCAGAAGATCTGTTGTACCGGAAGTAACGGGACCAGAGGGCAGGGAGATGGTGCCAAATATACAAATGAGATTTGGTGATGTAAAACACATCTGCGTATTTTGCGATGGATTCATTTCCTACGGAGAAAAAAGCATCACTCTGATCAACAGAGCTATTGACTATCATATGCAAGTTTGTACGAAACGCCCAAAATAATAAATACTTCTTTTTTTTGTTTTGTTGCTCCTGTTGAGCCCTTTACAATGAATCGTTTTCATTGCCCCCTCCAAGAAAAACCCCAAAAAATATAAAACTGTTCCGAAAAATTCAAAAACAGTAAAAAAATGTTCAGAAAAATAAAAAAAAAAGTTCTTTTCAGAACTACCTCCCCGTTATTAAAAAATTGGTACAATATTTGGAACTGTGCCAACCTCTATTTCTCTTAGTTCGCTTCCCAGTTCGCTCGCCGGTACGCGAACCGGAAGCGAACCAAAAACAGTAAGTATAAGGGAAGGAAACAGACACTTATGTTAAAAGAAAGACAGCTATAGGGGAGTAAACTAGAGATACTATTACCCGTAATCCACTGCTGATGATGTCACATATTACATCATTCATGACATGCTCAGTGACATCATCAGCAGAGGATTGCGGGTTTTTTGGCAACATGCCTTATCCACGGTTTAATAACGCTGCCTTTTGCTTTATATAAGTTTTCAAATTGTATGAAATATATACCAATAGGTCGTTATGAACCTTTAGGTAGTGCTTTTCTTCATGAGGTCTGGTCGCTTCCATACACATACAGATGTTTCAAAGATGATCAAGAAGTTTATCTGAATGGAGAGGAATGCACTGAGACGCCAGATCATTCACTAATGTGTAGGCACATACAGTTACACGGTTCATGCAACAAACACCGACCAAATATGGCTTGCGTGTTGCAAGGCACGCCAGTTCCTGCTATCATCCCCACGTTCAAGTTGTTGGAAAATGGTAGTTATTTGATGCTCAATAATGAAGATTGTTCTGAGTTAATTAAAAGTATTCCTTTTATCGTAACAGTAAGTGAACGGGTTATTTGCTGCAGAAATGTTCTATTTCCTCCCACACATGAACATAGGGAGTTTTCAATCTGGCCACAAATACCAACCTTGGGACACGTTTCAACGGCATGGCAAGAATAAGAGCTCTTTTGTCTCAGAGAGAGGTGGCCTTGAGTTCGGCCCGTGAAACTTTCGTACTTCACATAGCGATTTCAATTAAGATTTGCCTTTCAATTTCAGCAACATGTTTCCGACTATCTTTAACGCATCCTCCACAAAGTCCCTGGCGCACTTTTTTAAAGTTGTTACCAGTGGTCTCGTGACTTCATTTGAGAAAATCTTTGGAGTCATCCCTGCTTCCTTTCATTCTATTTTCTCCACTCTGGTTCGTGGATTGGCATTTTTACTTGCATTACCAGCGGACGCTCTTGTGCTTTTTTACATTTTTAAATATGGATGTCCCTCCTATGCAACCTCCCACCCTGCAGCTGCTGACACTGTTCCGCAATCGCATGCTAGAATATTATGGCACAATGCCGTTGGCGATATTAAGCACGGCATATGGATTATCTTTTCGATTCTCCTACTTCACCTGTGTCCAGCCTGTATTTCACTGCCTGACCTGTGATTTCGATTGGGCCATTGATTTGTGTCTCTGCGGACCGGTTTCTCCTGACGTCGACTTTAATCAGCTGATGACTCCTATCATTACTCACGAGTTGGTTTGTCCTGGCGAAAGGATTATGGCTGTGGCATTGATGCATGGACTACTTGGTCCCTGGAATTTACTGGCGGCAGCACAGTCTTTCTTGGAACAGAGCTTTCTTGAAAACCCACCGAGCTGTCCTCTGATGGTGATAGAGGATCCGGTGCTGGGAGAGCACGTATGTTCTTTTCCGCTTTTAAATTGGATGGCTGAACTGTTTTCGGATGAAGACGGTGACTTCCTATTGGAGGCTGTTGCAGCTTATTTTGCATACACAGTTATGTCATAGACCTTTTTCATGTTTGATATGCTGAGTACTAGCATTTCATTGACAATTCATTGACTTATTTGTCAAGTTTTTATTATTTACCTTGCCTATTGGCTTAAGACTCGATAAAGTACTTGGCTGTTTTATTTTTCTTTAGCATTAAATTTTCCTAGTTTTTAATGCTTTACCTTGCGGACCGTCCACATATAAACTTGCAATCTGCTCTCATGAGATGGCACTTCTATTATCTTATTCAGTTCGTTTCCGGATCATGGGGAGGTGTCATCTAGGTCCTGGATATCTTTACACCGTGTTAAGTTAGCATGGGCTCATTACCGGTTTAAACGCCATTTTTCCTTTTTTGCAACTTCTGCACACGACACTTAGTTGTTGCTTTAGCTTTCCACCTAGTAGTTCATCGTGGTTTACATGAGAATAATATGTTATTGGTCTACTATCTGCTTTACTTGTTAAACTATATCTGTACAGCGAGTGCTAAAGTTTCAAGAACAACACGATACAGAATTGTTATGAGGTCTGATCTCCACGACTTCATACTCATAACATAAGTGCAACTTCTGCCAATTCTGGGCATGAGGCGGGTTTTATATTGCTTTGCCGAACACACATACACAACAGTTGATGCGGTTCACATGAAGAGAGAGCTGGTGTATGCTGATGTGATTCCTTCAAATCTAAGACACTAAAGTATGGGCACGCCCTAAACCAACACAAAGAGACCTTCTTAGCAAATAATATAATATGTGTATTAGGGAGGGTGAGATATAAGCAGCCGCGGGCCGTGGAGGGAGTTACGATGGGGCAGGGAGGCGGGGAGGGGGAGAAGCAGGGTGGAGCCCTCTCTACCTTGCCCCTCCCCCTCCCCGCCTCCCTGCCCCACCGTAACTCCCTCCACGGCCCGCGGCTGCTTATAAGTGTTGCTAACTCTTATTCATTTACAGCATGTTAACATACTGTCACCATTCGCTTTTTATGTACTAGTAACTATGCTGGTAATTTTGCTACTGATAATATGTGTACTTGTATTCTCCACCCTGCTTCTCCCCCTCCCCGCCTCCCTGCCTCACCGTAACTCCCTCCACGGCCCGCGGCTGCTTATAAGTGTTGCTAACTCTTATTCATTTACAGCATGTTAACATACTATCACCATTCACTTTTTATGTACTAGTAACTATGCTGGTAATTTTGCTACTGATAATATGTGTACTTTTATTATCTAAGGTACTACGCCTGAGAAGACGGCATTAGTAAATAAACATTTCAAATACACATCTGTTCTTCTTAACTCCATGTTCTGGTTTCTAAGAAATCTATAACGACCGACTGTTCATGAGTTCCACGTATCCTGAGGTACTATAAGTTCATATTCTGGATTGTCTAAACATTGAGAGTTTGTTATATCCAATGTGACACTGTACCTAGCTTGCTAAGGAGTTTTTCATTACTAACGTGAGTTTTGGGACACCCTAATTCGCCGAGGTTCCAATCCTCTGTCCACAGTTCTGTGTGAGAACAGAAACCCTGCGACAGGGGCACCCCCGACCCTTGCTGGAGCTTCATCACACTTGCGATACAACTCCAGCAATGCATTCGCCGAGGTTCCAATCCTCTGTCCACAGTTCTGTGTGAGAACAGAAACCCTGCGACAGGGGCACCCCCGACCCTTGCTGGAGCTTCATCACACTTGCGATACAACTCCAGCAATGCGCCACCTTTACGGCACAGATACATCACGCATCTGTGCTGTTTTTGCCCCATGATGCGCCGCATTGTAAATGCAGCACACCATAGGTGACGGAACAGCGGCACAGAATGACTAACACATCCCTGGTGATGCGCCAGTCATCATAAATGTATCCCTATGCTTCTTATCTTGTTAGAGATGAACCGCCATATGTATCATCAAAGTTTTTTGCATTTCCTAAATAGCGAACTTTAAGGAATAAATAGCGATTCTTTACCATTCCTAGTTTGCGATAAGCTATTTGCTAATTAGCCGAATGTAGCCCAATGAAGCCCAATGTAGCCCAATGTAGCCCAAAGATGGCCGCCAGACACACAAAAAAACAAAAAAACAAATGTAGCCCAAATATCAGCCAGATGTAGCCCAACTATAGCCCAGTGACAGAATGACCAATCAGCTTCGCAAACCTCCGTTACGCGAAGCGGAGTGCTGTTACAGATATATATCTTTTTTTGAACGTTAATTTCTCAAAATCCACTGGAGCACATATATTGAGACCTAGCAAAGGCACATCGGGCTACCAGTCCCTAATATTTTGCCAAGTTTCGTGCAAATCCATTCAGCCGTTCGATTATTATTATTATTATTTTTTTTTGCCCCGCGGGGCCCTTTTAAAACCTCCACATCAAACCTAGGGGGTCAGCGAGGATCTACTATGCCCCCTTATAGTTATTTCCCCCTTTGTTTTGACCTCCTCTTGTCTCTCGATCCTACCGAGAGACAAGATGGCGGCCGCTACGGACTGTTTGGAATGTTGACAGACGCCGGAGAACCAATCAGCTTCGCTTCACAAAGCTCCGTTGCGCGACAAGTACGCGTCCTGGGCCGCTGCCCAGTCCGCTGTTACAGATATATATCTTTTTTTAAACGTTAATTTCTCAAAATCCACTGGAGCACATATATTGAGACCTACAAAAGGCACATCGGGCTACCAGTCCCTACAATTTTGCCAAGTTTCGTGCAAATCCATTCAGCCGTTCGGGCTAAAAGTGAGGCCAACCGCCCTATGGAAATTAACATGGGAAAAACGCGTTTTGGGACCCCCCTTTTTTCTCGGCCCCCCCTTGACGAACCCCCCCCAAAATTTTCAGGGGCTGCTCAGAAACAAAATGTGCCATTTTCCTGAAAATTTCAGCCAATTCCGTCCACAAACGCCAAAGTTATTAGACATAGAATTTTCAAAAATCCCATAGAGAAAAAATCCTAACTATATATACCTACTGGCGACCGCCAGTAGGTAATATATATATATATATATATATATATATATATATATATATATATATATATATATATATATATACAGGAAACAGTTGACGTTTGCACGAGACCTGTACTTATAGGTAGTACAAGTATTCACCTCAAGCGATTACAGAGATTACACACTCTCAATATCAAATTACCGTATATTTTGTCTCAGCTATCTGGAGGAAAAGCACCTTTCCCAGTTTCTTAAAAATAAACAGGGGCATCACATTCAGGATTTCTTCGACAAAAAAAAAAATAGATTACACACAATTTATGTATCATGGTGTCATGTTTTTCTTGTAGATTTGCATTTTTCTGTTCTTTTTTCTTTTTTCAGTCATAGGTAAAAGATTGTCAGTCCTGGAGCTACCTTGTTCACTGACAAAGAAGGATAAGTGAGCCCTCACAATTGATGACATATTTAAGTCAAATAATACTTGTTACTCACATAATGGTCCTGACGAAGGCCATTTGATTCAACTGAGCAACCCCTGGCTGAAACATGTTGACCTTCACAAGGTACGGGGGACCAGTATTAAATCTACTTAAGCACCACCGATTTTTTTTAACTCTACCCTTGTCCTGTTTATTAAAGTTCACTATACAGGAGAAGAGGCATTTTTAATCACTTGTCATGACTGCCACAACCCAGACAGTCTCCCACCTGGTGGAGGATGGTTTACCACTTGGAGAACCGACCACTCAAGTGGTATGGACCCGATGATTCACCTATCCATCTGACCACATGAGCGGAGAAAACATACAGCGCAGTGTGACTGTGTGGTTGAGGGTCTCAAATACGACTTTCATCGAAACTCTGGTCAGACTGCATAAGTGATTCAAAACACCTTTGTCTAAGGCCATCCAATGTATGGCAACATGTGTTGCTGCAAGTTTAGTAACTTTTGATCTACTTGAGCTAGAAACAAAAATGACAGCTGAAATATTCAGATTTGAGAGGAGAAAAAGAACTGCATAGCAAATGCGGCAAATCCATAATTATGCAGAAAATGCTACAACCACAGAATCGCATAATTCCAGTGGCCTTGATAATATCTCTCTATGGTCTTCGTGTTTATATATTGGGACTCTGGAGTGGTCGTCAAAAGTGTTAACTCTCTATGGTCACCGCTGTATGTACAATACATCTCTATACTCTGGGTTCCTGCAAGGAGTCTCAGGGGTGGCCTGAGTACTGGGTAAGGCTCCATGGTCTCTTTTCTCTGCATAATATATTTCCGTGGTCTTGAAAAGTTGTTATTGAATCTCTGGTGTGGTTGGAGTAAATATATGAATACCTGTGTATTAAACCTAACTTTTCGTTAGCAGTGGGAGCAGAAAGGCATGCCCAGCAGAGCAATGTCCACACCGAAGCTGAAGCGCCCTGCAAGTATTCAGGGGAAGAGCTTTGGCTGCTCTGTAGTATGACAGGTGTCTTATATTATCCTGTTATTTCTATGCTGCGCTTTCTGTTGTGTTCACAAATTCACCCATGATTCTTAGGCATTAGCCCATTCACATACAGTGCTCTGACTTCCCTAGGACCTACTTCGTAATACATAAAATAAAAAAACAAATCTCACTAAATATGTCAGAACACCAATATGTGGCATCTCTGACAAGTGAAAACCAATGG
This sequence comes from Lissotriton helveticus, assembly GCF_964261635.1. Taxonomy (NCBI): domain Eukaryota; kingdom Metazoa; phylum Chordata; class Amphibia; order Caudata; family Salamandridae; genus Lissotriton; species Lissotriton helveticus. The sequence continues at coordinate 1,804,014,151 of NC_136065.1, read as the reverse complement.
CTTTCTTGAGACCCCCAGCTCCGAAATGTATCTCTGACACATTGATGGCCTGCAAGCTCAATCACTTAAAGAAAACGAAATTCTGCCACTTTTGATTGCACATTATTGAAAGAGCAAATTGTAGCCAAAGATTTTTTTAAGTCAGCGAGTTTAAAACAAAAGGCCCTCCTTAAATCAAAAGGGAAACGCATCCGTTTCCTGTACCTGCACTTTAGATGTGCCTGAAACAGTCCCACCATCCCATGGCGGCCCTACATCCAGCTTGGCTTGGCCTTGGACCGAAGTCTCTGAGACCCTATGCATCAGAGGGATGCGGCGGTACAGCGAGGGACGCAAGAAACAGAGATCGGCCGGGATGGATTGGGTTTACAGCCATCCTCTATGTGTCTGGTATAAGATGTCAACTAATCGCCAGAATATGTGGCTAGATGGGACCTGCAGGTGGATAATTAGCGTGGACTGGCTAAGTACGCCCCATTCACATGGGTGTCATAAAGATTGTATTCTTATTCCCTTACACCTGGCAATGGCCATCCGAGCCTGTAGAAGTGGAGATGAGTTATACTCAGGAGTGACTAGCTGCTGAAACCCAGGTGTGTCTGTCCGACCCCAGGGAGTAGGGACAGGTCCTGGGGTGTTTATCCCCAGCCCTCACAGGATCACCCTGATGGAGGTCTGCAAGTATTCTAGTGTCCTTGATGGTTTTGGGTAGTTTGTAGTCACTTAAGGGCTGATGGATCACCTGGAAGTCTGGAGGAGGAGAGGCAGAGTGTAACAGAGTACACAGGCCCATTTACTAATACCCAAAGCACAAGGAGGGCAAACACCACCTATGTCTGTCAGTGAAGAGATTAAGGAAAACAGGAGGGTCTGTCTGACTGCAAGTGGTAAGCTTAAGACCCGGACTCTAGAAAATTATGGGCACTCCAAATATAAACCCTGGAAAGGAATTCCGCAAAGGCATTCCCAAAGAATCGCGATGCCATACAGTTACGGCTTGTCAAATCTCTACCACATGGGAAACATTACAAGAGCAGAAGCGGCAGGAAAAAGCCTGCACAAGGAAGACGAGGTTGAGGGGAGGGGAGGGAAGGAGGGTTATGGGAACACCAAGCAATCGCCTTAGAGTGGGCACTACAAAAGGGAGAGGCTATCGCTAGTCAAAGGCTTTCTTTTGAGACAGCCCGTTGAATGAAGAGATAGACCTACAGTGGGCTGCTCTCAAAGGAGATGGATACAAAAAAATATGAAAATGATGTAGTGCCAAAGTGCTTTCCTTTATGATGCGGAGGGACCGGCAGCAATTGCTCCCTGACCCTCCCCAAAACAGAAGAACATTAAAAAAATATATATATATATATACATATATATTTTATATATACATATACATATGCATATCTATACTACTATTATAAAGAGAGAACAGAAACCTTTTGGCAAGGTAAACTCGGGAACCACAGCGCCAATCCACACACCCAATACATTGTTGTAATCCTCAGGGTGTGTAGATGGACATAGGCTGCATAAAATAAAAATAAAACGTAAATAAAAAATTAAACTTTAAAAACAAAGTAGTCCCCTAAAAGTAGCGCCGGCCGCGACGTAGCGCTGGCCGCGACCTAGCGATGTCCGCAACGTGCGTGATGACGACAGGCGGGGAGGAGCGGTGACGAGCAGCGAGGAGTGGCGGTGAAGTCCGGAGCGCGGGGAAGAGCAGCGGCTCAGGTAAGGCAAAGGCAAAGGCGAGGCGGGAGGCGGGAGGCGGGAGGCGGAGGCGGGAGACGGGAGGCGGGATGCGGGATGCGGGAGGGAGGCGGTCTGGGCAATGTCGGGGCGGGCGGGGGCCGGGGCGGGAGTGCACCCAAGCCTGAAATGTTGCTCCCAGCCCCCTACTGCCCCGGGCAACGCTGCCGCAATCCGGAAATGCTGCCCCCAGCCCCCTTCTGCCCCAGGCAACGCTGGGGCGGGCTGCTAGTACATATATATATATATATATATATGACCCCAGTGAGAGGGAGGAACAGAGGAGGGGGTCGGAATCATCGGTGGGGGAGGAGAAGGGAAAAAGAAGCCCGCGAGTAGGGGAGAAAAAGGGGAGAGAAGCACAAGGGAGAGACCAACACTAAGGCGAAGATAGAAACACATGGGCAAGAGCGTCATGGAGTGCATAGGGAAAGAAGCATACCGACATGAGCGAGCAACACATACTGCAGCGGGGAGAAGCATAAAAGGGAGACAACTGGAAAGCACATGCACTTTCATGGAGTGCTTAAGCAAAAGGAAACAAGTAGTTCTCTGTACATAAGGCTAGCCATCATATAAGAAGCAAGCAAATGAGGGCGCTAATTACGCCGCCCAATGGTAAACAATGGGTGGGCTTTAACCCCAGTGTAAGTTCTTGGTAAGCAGACAATAGGTCTTTTACAACCACATAGACTGCGCTGTCTTGTAGGCTGGACCTAAAAAAGGCTCAATACTATGCTATCACGGGTACAGTAAGCCGGCTACAGCAGGGGTCGTCCTGTGATGAAGGTAGGTTCTCCAAATAGCTTTGGACAAGGCTAGCCATCATATAAGAAGCAAGCAAATGAGGGCGCTAATTATGCCAACCAATGGTAAACAATGGGTGGTCTTTAACCTCAGTATAAGTTCTTGGTAAGCAGATAATAGGTCTTTTACAACCACATAGACTGCGCTTTCTCGTAGGCTGGCCCTAAAAAGGCGCAATACTATGCTATCACGGGTACAGTAGGCCTGCTACAGCAGGGGTCGTTCCTGTGATGCAGGTAGGTTCTCCAAAGAGCTTTGGAGTGAGAGAAGCAAATGTTGTACCCTCACTCAGTCTAGCTAGGTGGTCTGACATCACTTTCGGCCACTCTGTGATTATGTGTTTGCGCCTATGACCAATTCTGAGTCCAGTACTGCACAGCTGTCTTTTTTAGTCAACATGTTCAAAACACTGCTGGCAAAAAGTGGTGAGTAATGATGATAGTGACAGCATGAATAACATTCTAATTTTGATCTGAAGCCTCCAGGTGCAAACAGCTGCCTTCTCAGTGTCCAGTTCCAGGATGGCCGCCCTTCGTCAACACTTCTAGTCGTTACTGGGGGTGGCCACCTGACTTGGCTGATGCGCCGTCTTCATATAATCTGTGTGGCAAATACAAGGCTGGCGGAGAACATGGGCTGTATCATGTTTGCAACGCACTGGACATCCATGGTGTGGGAAGCGTGTGAGTAATATAGGAAAAGTGGGTGAGTCATGGGAACCAGCTGTTGCTGCTGTTGTGAGTGAGCTGTTTAGGTTCTGCAGAAGGCCCTCACAGGCGATGCTCCAAGTGCAAATATATCTGTTTGCATACATTGGCCAGCACATGTCAAATTAGCAGAATATCCTATCCAGATTCGTGGACAAAATGCAGAGTTTTAAACTGAGATTTAATCTAGAAATAGATATTTGTTTTTACAGCATATGGTCCAGAGAGGTCATCTCGACCCAGCGAGAAAGCTTTCTGTTCTCTGCAGCCCACGTGAATGGCCCTAGGTGGGAAGTCGGGTAAGGGAGGGGACAGGTGGAAGGAGGGTGTAACCCCTCACGGGGGCCACATTCAGTCAAAATCCAAACAACATATGTGAGATACGGGAGATTCAGATGGCCCCATCATTTCCTGTAACCCCGCCGATGCCTGGGCACAGTATATTGCGGTGCATCCTTTTTTAGAGACAGGAGTAGCTGCTGACATATTCACTCCACTGAGAAACACAAAGATTCCAAAGACCATATTTAGGGCTAAACGTGCTGTGCACAGAGTGCTAATGAACATGATGACGCACACATTGGACACAAACAGACTTATCAATAATAGGGGGCAGGTGCAGTAGGTGTTATACCAACAACAGATCCCAGGGAGGCTGAGGGCCACCTACACCCCCACGTTTGTGTCTTCTACTATCCAACTTGGGGTAAGAGGTCTATTTTCCTTGATTGCAGTAGTGCCAAGGGCACGTGTGTTACACTACCATACACTCGCAATAAGCACGCTGTGTTGCTCTCCTTCCTTGGGTAGGGTGGGGGAAGCACACAGATATTGGGGGTGAGCAAGAGGGGCTGGGGAAGCAAACGGACAAGCACATTGATAATGGAGGGTGGCCGGGTGGGGCTAGAGTATGTACATGGACAATGGAGAGTAGGTGGAGGGGCTGGAGCAAACATACGGACAACGTACCCTGGACAGGAGAGACTGGAGAAAGCGCACAGACAACAGAGGGTGGGCGGTAGGGACTGGTGGAAGGACGCACATGGAAGACTGTTGCGTGAAAGTGATGAAGCGAGATAGAAAATAAAATTTTGTTTAAACTCGTGAAGTCACACTTCCATAATATAAATTAATAATATTAATGATTTGTGATGTGTTATGCTAACTCAACTTAGATTAAACTTTACACACGGGGACATTAACATGTGTGCTCATAAACGTGCATTATTGTTGCATCTTTTGTTCGTGCAAAAATAATAAATTAATTTTGTCGTTTTCATTTTTGTCATTACTAACTGCAGCTGATTTAAAAGTGGCATGTGCTTATTTTGCTTTCCTTGTCTATGTGATGTCATTTCCACTATTATAGGTGCATATAAGATTTCATGGATTCTTGAAGACTGGTAGATATAAAATGCTGCTTTATTTGTTTGCTTCTTGCTAGGTAACATTAGATTAATAGGGTGGGTTAATCAATTAGTAAACGAAGGGTGGAAACAGAATAAATAATATTTCTTTCATTAATATTTTCCTTGTGTTTGTTTTATACTAGAAAAATAAGTTGCCTGCTTTGGGCCTAGTTTGCTCGAGTTTGCTAAAAGATGAATTTAATTTCTGCAAGAAGCACGAGATGTCCATTCTAAAGTTTTCCATGAAAGTTACATTCACTTAACAATGAAGAAGCGCTGTCATTATTTTTGTCGGACGTGGCCAAGGTCAGGAACCGGCAGAGAGTACATTTGATAACTTGGCATCCGAGGAAGTGAAATGAAACCAGTGAGAAATCTTGTTCAAAATTGTTGCAAACTAAGGAAGCTTTGGAACACGTACAATAAAGACAATGGTCTCAAAGAATATGACGGAATGGAAGTTTTGAAATATGGGGTGACATGTCACTTGTCACTCATGGACCAATGGGACATCGACTTTTTGCAGAAAGTTTTACTTTACTTAGATTAGCTAGCGTAGAAAGGTATAAAAAAACCATGCCCTATGAATGGGGCTGGCTTCTGCTTTTCAACTTTCGGATGAGGGTGTCGTGCTGACGGACTTTGCTTGGAGCACGTAAGAACCCTTAAAGACTTTACTTTATTTCCATTTATTTAGCTTAGCTAGGGACTTAGGATTTAAAAAATGCTAAACTTATAATTTCTTGCTTAAAACTGTAATTTTCTATGATGTTTTCAAATATGCTTACTATGATTCTAATAAAATTGCTTTTATAAAATTATATTCTCAACAATCTAAAATTAGTTAATAAAATCTTACTTTTGAAAACAAGCTGGTCTTGGTTATTCAGAAGTGCAGGTTACTATTAGCCAGATGCCATCGCCATGGTGGTCATTTAAATAGTTAGGATTTGTTCAAATGATGTCATCTTTTACTGCGGTTGTATATAATTTGTAAATTAGTTGTATATAAGTTTAATTTGGCCACCTGATTCAGTAGGTCAAAATATGTCATATTTGATTAATGGGTCCATGAGTTAGAGTAGTGTTTTATGAAGTAGGTTATAGAGTTAGGTAGCGTTGCTTATGACATATTTCCTATAGGCCGCTGGATCAATTCTTCTGGTAGCAGAGATTGATGGTTGCTAAAGGTAACCAATGTGTTATGGTATGGATATAGGATCGATGTTTAACACATGTTGAGTTCGTTTTCGTGCTATATGTGAGTTGTACCGGTACAGATTGTGTGATGAGAAGGTAGTCACACAGGGCATTTGATCTGTTTCAGAGTAGTGATATCGCCGTGTATCACAAGTGTTGTGGCCGTGCAACACATTTTAGGGCTAGGTGTGAATGTTGTATAGCGAGGATTATCTAAGAAATTTGAACAGCATGAGTATAGGGACTGAGAGCCTGTTATAAAACTCACTGTGATAAAAGTATTAGTATATATTCGAGCTAGAGTGAAGGGTAGGGTAACGTCGGTGCATGATTATCTATAAACAGGTGAGAGTCCTGTAGGGGTACATGTTTTATATCTATAAACAGGTGAGAGTCCTGTACGGATAACGTCGTTATTCTACTAACGGTGCATGATTTCTATAAACAGGTGAGAGTCCTGTACGGATTTCATGTGTGTTTGAATTTAGGGACTTTTTCTGTGTGAAAGTGCGAGTTTGTTTTGTAAATTATGTTCAAGTGGAACTTTCGAACGGTCACTTGGTTGTGCGTTCTGAGGGAAATGAGTTCATAATTACTTGTTTGAAGGGTAGAGTAAAAAGATTACTGTACTGGCAAATGTATATTCTATGAGAATAGCGCCGTCTATTCCGACCAGAGAATACTTGAATGATTGAAATTCTGTCACTTATTAGAGAAACAGACAGATGAGTCTTTATTGTCGTTGTTAAAATTAATTTTCACTGAAAAAGTGTTTTCAAAATGGCGCAGTGAAAAGATTTTGTAAAGGAGGGGTGAGCGCTAAGAGTGAGAAGTGAGAAACCGCAGCTGCTGTGTACGTCACAGAGCCGCGCTGTGATTGGGTGATATACGTCACAAACTGTGTTCTGATTGGTTCTCAAATTTCTGATGAACTATAAGGCGATTGGTTCTTCAGAAAATTTCTATTTCTATTGGTTGAGTAAAAAGGTGACGTAGCTCAACTCTCATTGGCTTGTTGGTGTGTTTCGCGCACGGATTGGCTGGCTTTGCGGAACATCCCGGAAATATTTTACGAACAAATTTGTTAATTGAATTTAACTTTTAAAAATGAGTTATCATTTTAAACACGTTGAGAAAAAGCCAACGTTGTTTCAGAAACTTAAAAATGTTATCTCACCTGACAAGAAAATCGAGACGCGAGGTGGTAGATTACTTCATAAGTACAAAACACCTGCAGCGTATATGGAAGGTGAATATGGTTATCATACTGTTTTGTGGTTTGATATTTGGAAACACTACACTAAGGATGATGGTGTTTTGGCTTGGCCTGACGATGGTTCATTTAATGTAAAGGTTTTGAGAAATTTGAGAGAGAAAATGAATGCTCTTATTCCAAAACCGAGACCTACTCAATTTGAAGCTTTAGTTGAATGGGAGGATGAGATGTTTCAATTACAAAGAGAAGCAAGTGGAATTAAAAGACCTCCTAAAATTCCAAGTTATAGAAGGGAGACACATGAAGACAGGATGCGAATGTGGAGACAGGGGAGCATGAGTGAGGGACTCTATTTAATTAGAGAAATGGTTTTAGGTTCTCCTGGTGAAAAAAGAACTGAAAAGAAAAATAATGCCCCTGTAGAGAGTGAAACTGAAGATGCAGTTTTGGAAGAAATTTACACTTCTAATAAAAGGAATGAGCCTTTAAGACCTCCTAGGTCATGGTCTACTCCGATGGTTTCTACAGAAATCACACAGAGTGCACCTCTGATTAATGAAACTTCTAAAATTTACCCAAATAATTCTGAATCTTTTGAAACTCCAAGAAAATCGGAAACTGAGACAAATGGAAATGTCTGTATTGGAGGTAGACATTTTTCATTAATTCCAAGAGAAAGGGAAGCTCCAAAAAACTATGTGAGAGAAGTCATAAATGTGGAAGTTGAGAATTCTTCAGAGTATTTACGATCAAAAGAAGAATTAATTCGACAAATAACAAAAAGCATGGAAGCTGTGACAGTTCCCGTAACGATTGGTCCTGTTCAGCCTGTTTTTGAGCAAAGAGAAGTTAACAAGCCAGGTTTGACTATCCCTTTGAATGCAGAAACTCAAAAGGTTACTGAAAAATTCCACACAGATATATCTGAAATTAATTCTTCAAAAACAAGAATGCCTGATCTGACTTGTAATGAGGACTCATTTCAAAATTCACCGATGGGTGCAGAATCTGATGCTGAGTTTTCTGAAGTCAGAGTGTCAAAACCTAAACTTGATGTTGCAAGATTAAAAGCAAATTTAGAGGAATTAATAATTGGTACAATTGGTCCTGACAGTTTAAAATTTTATCGAGATGATGAACTTCTGTTCATTTGCAAGAGTATTCAGTGGAAAACGAAAAACAAATATGATCAGTTGGATGAACTGGCAGCAGAACTTGAAATTGATTTGAGCAGGCAAAAGAATTTAGCAAAACATTACAGACTAGACTTTTCAGAAGATGACATTGAAAACTTGAACTCAATGGGAAGAATAATGCACATAAAAGATTTGATTGTTTACATCAAAAAACTGGGAGAGTTGAGTAAGTGGAGAGTGAAATGGACGAGAAAGAAGGAAGATGAAAAATTGGAAAAATTGTCAAAACAATTTCCAATGAGAGAGATTGCAGGTGGAGGATATGTTCATGTCCCTTGGTCAAGACAGGACATATTACTGTTTACAAATGATTTTCCAAGACTGAGAGAGAAGCCTGTTGAATGGTACAGACAGGTAGACAGGTTCATCAAAGTCTCAAAAGTTCTGTGGATTGATCTGGATGGATTTTTTGACATTGTTGTCCCATCAGATCTTTGGACAGAATGCAAAATAGCCATAAGTTGGCCAAAGGTAGAACCTGAGTGAATTAAAGAAACAGGTGCTCCTAATCCAATTGTAATGGATTTTTATGAAAAAGTGATTTACTGGTAAAAGACAAAATTCCACCAAAAGAGGTTGATTGGGTTAAAATAGAAAGAACAAACCAAGAAACAAAAGAATCAGTTCATTCATTTTACGAAAGGTTACTGTTGATTTTTAAACAATACAGTGGCTATGAAAAACTAGACGAAAAAGATATGAGTCATTTCGTCTACAGATTTGTTTATGGTCTAAAGCCAGAAATTGCAGATATGATCAGGAACAGCATTGTCGGATGGCAAGCACTTTCTGTGGATGACATTTTGAGAAAAGCAAAATATTGCAGTGATGAGTTGGAGGTGAGACAGAAAAGGCTCAAGGAAAAAGCAATGTGGGCTCAAGTAAAAGTGGCTGAGCAACAGATTGCTAATCTTGGAAATAAAAACACGAATTTTGTTCAGACTACAAATTCAAATCAAGGTCAAGGAAAATTTAAAGGTAATAATATTATCAGAAAATTTAATCCCAAAATTGAAGAGTTAAAACAGAAATTACCTTGTTTTAATTGTGGCGAGATTGGACACTGGAGAGACGAATGTAAGAAACCACCCAGAAATTTATTTAAAAAATCCATTGTTAAATCCACAGATGCAGAATGATGTTGATCTGCAGCGACAGCTACAGTTGCAACAGAATTTAAATGAATTAAGTCTTCAGCGACAGCTGCAGCAACAGGTGAATCACCATCAGAATCAATTGCCACAGCCTCCTTTTCCTAATTGTGGGGGAACTCAAAAATATGATTCTGGTGTGGGATTTCAAGGAGATGAACAGGTAATAAAATCCCAAAGGCAAATTGTGCAAAATGCTTCTCAACAGTTTTTGTTAACAGAAGAACAGGGAAGTGACTCTGATGATTATTTCTGACGGTGCCCGAGAGAGGGGGAAGAGTGTGTTATTGGAGCCACTCTTGAGGTTGACCAGTCTGGTCCATTTGTAAACGGGAAAGTTAATGATGTAGACATCACTTTTCTAGTGGACACTGGTGCTACCCGTTCTACTGTTAGATCAGTGGAAATTGAAAACCTACCTCTCTCTGGGGAAACCATCCAAGTTGTCGGAGTAAGCAATCAACAGATCAGAACTGATTTAACTGACCCAGTACCAGTCGAAATTTGAAATTTTAAAGACAAGCACAGATTCGTGGTTTGTAACAGTAGTCCAGTAAATCTATTGGGCAGAGATATATTGTGCAAAATGAATTGCAGAATATATTGTTCTCCTGAAGGAGTTGAATTGCAAACAATGGAAGAAGATGGGTTGTACAGGATGACAATGATGCTGATGGAATCAGAGGAAACAAAATTGTTTCCTGCATTTGAAAAAGAAAATCTGCCAGAAGAGCTCAAGGAAACAGTGAAATCTGAAATTTGGGATTTGACTGGAAATGAGATGGGTCTGATGAAACATGTCGATCCAGTCAAAATTACACTGAAACAGGTATTCCTCAGTAAAAGATGAAAGCAGAGACAATCAAGGGAGTCATACCTGTGATTGAAAAATTCATTAAACAAGGTGTTTTAAAAGAAATTGAGAGTAGCCCTTGTAATTCACCGATCATGGGAATTAAAAAATCGAATGGAACGTACAGGATCGTTCAAGATTTGAGAAAAGTCAATCAGATTGTGGTTCCATGTTGTCCTGTGGTTCCAAACCCCGCAGTAATTTTGTATCAGATTCCACATGATGCAGAATGGTACACTGTCATTGATCTTTGCAATGCATTCTTTACTGTTCCTTTGCATCCAGAGAGTCAGGAAATTTTTGCTTTCAGATTCCAGAGTAGGACCCTCGCATGGGGTAGAATTCCTCAGGGGTATACAGAGAGTCCTTCAATCTTTAATGAGCTGTTAAAAAGATCTTTGGAAGATTTAGATTTACCTGGCAGGTCAACGTTGGTGCAGTATATCGACGACTTGTTGATTGCTGCTAAAACAAGAGAAAATTGTGTGACAGACACAATAATACTTTTGAACCATCTTGCAGATGAGGGACGTAAAGTGTCTCAAGCAAAATTGCAGTTTTGTAAACAAGAAGTGAAATATCTTGGTCACAGAATTGCTAAAGAAAAAAGACAGGTGACAGTTGAGAGAATAAAAATGATTCAAGCAATGCAACCACCAAGAACACAGAGACAGGTCAGGATGTTTCTAGGGATGGTTGGCTACTGTCGGCAATGGATAAGTGGATTTTCAGTAATTGCAAAACCACTACAGAGATTGACAAAATCAGACGTAAAAGATCCAATTGTTCTTAACGAAGCTGAGTTGGAATCTTTTGAAAATCTGAAAAAGAGCTTATGTCAAGCTCCTGCTTTAGGCATGCCAAATTATGAGAAAGGTTTTGAATTGTATTGCAGTGAAAGAGAAGGATGTGCATTGTCTGTGTTAATTCAGAGACATGGGAATCTGAAGAAACCCATTGCATACTTCTCTGCAGTTCTTGATCCTGTTGCAAAAGCCTTACCAGGTTGTTTAAAAGCAGTTGCAGCTACAAGTGTAAGTCTTGAGCAAAGCGAAGGAATTATAATGGGATTTCCTGTGAAAGTTTTTGTGCCTCATTCAGTTGAAATACTACTGACGAGAGGTAAAACTCAACATTTAACCAGCAGCAGGTTGACGAAGTATGAGAAAATCATACTAGGACCAGACAATGTTTCCATTTCGAGATGCCTGAATTTGAATCCTTCCACATTATTACCTGATTTGGAAATTGTTGATGAAAATGAAGTGGAACATGAATGTTTGGATGTTATGGAATTTTGCACCAAACCCAGGCAAGACATTAAAGATGTACCTTTGCCTGAATCAGATTTTGTCTACTTTGTGGATGGCTCCTGTCTGAGGACAGAGGGAGGTGTTTTGAAAGCAGCATATTCAGTTTGTACAGTTGCAGATGTTGAAGAAGCATCATGTCTTGAGGGAATTCGTTCAGCAGAAGTGGCTGAATTGATTGCTTTAATTCGTGCTTGTGAAATATCAAAGGATAAAAGAGTTACCATCATTACTGATAGTCAGTATGGGTACGGAGTTGTGCATGATTATGGACAGCTTTGGTCTCAGAGAGGCTATTTAACTTCAGCAGGGTCACCAATTAAAAATGCAGTTTTTATAAAAAGATTAATTGATGCTATACAATTGCCAAAAGAAATTGCAATTGTGAAATGCGCAGCACATACAAAAGGAGTGGATTATATTTCAAAAGGTAATGCCTATGCAGATGAAACTGCAAAATACTGTGCGAAAAATTGTCGTGCATACAATCGGGAAAGAAGTAAAGAATGTGATTCAAATTCATTGATGCTAACAACAGCAGTGGAGACATGGCAGGAAATCAGGGACTTACAAAATGAAGCAGATGAGGAGGAAAAAGATTTGTGGTTAAGAGCAGATTGTAGGCCACGTGATGAGGATGGAGTGTGGACTTACAAAGATGGCAGAATAGTCTTACCAAATTGTTTGATTGCTGACATGGCCAGATTGTATCATGGTCCAGCTCACCTTGGAAGAGATTCCATGATCAGACTTTTCCGAGAAACTTGGTTTAATACACAATTCAGAACGATTGCAGAGTCTCTTTGTCAAAGGTGTTTGTCATGCCAACAAATGAACCCCAACAGAAAATCAATTGTAGGTACAGGAATAATTGGTCGAGAGGGTGGTCCTTTTACCAGATTGCAAATGGATTTCATTGAAATGCCCCTACACAATTGTTTGAAATATGTTCTTGTGATTGTTTGTTTGTTTTCAAGATGGGTGGAAGCATTTCCTACACGACATTGTGATTCTGTTACAGTAGCAAAATTGCTGCTCAGAGAAATTATCCCAAGGTACGGTTTTCCAGTCACAATTGAGAGTGATGGAGGAAGCCATTTTGATAACAAACTTATGAAACTGATATGTGAAGCACTAAACATTGAGCAGAAGATACACTGTGCATACAGACCAGAGGCATCTGGGGTGGTTGAACAGATTAATGGGACAATAAAAAACAGGATTGGAAAAATGTGTCTAGAAACAGGTGTAAAGTGGACTGATGCTCTTCCACTTGTCTTAATGTCATTGAGAAGTACACCTGATAAAAAGACAGGTTTGAGCCCACATGAAATTCTTATGGGCAGAGTCATGAGGCAAGCTTTTGTACCTGTAGGCAAATTGTTAAGCATTAATGACAGTGCTATTTTAGATTACTGTAAAAGGTTATCTGATATAGTAACTTCTGTGTCTAATCAGGTGGGAACTGAAGCACAATCAGATGAGAAAGTTCAGACACATGATTTGAGACCTGGTGATTGGGTCAGAACAAAAGTACATCGAAGAAGAAATTGTCTGGTTCCTAGGAGGCAGAAGCCTAGACAAATAATTCTGGTCACTACAAATGCAGTGAAATGCAGAGGATTGAAAAGGTGGATCCATCCTAGTCATACTATTCCAGTGCCTACTCCTGAAAGTTCTGATAATGAGAGTGATTCGACAGAAGATTCTGATTCTGAAGTAGAAAGTGAGAGGAATCCAGATTCTGAAGATCGACAGAGAGGTCGACATCTGGAACCTGTGCCTGTGAATGGAGAGTTGACAAGAAAAGATTTGGAAATTATTGAAATAGATTCTGGAGATGAAGAGAATCTGTTAGAAAGAAAAACAACTGAAGATTCAGTTAAAAAGAAAAGTGGAGTAAATTCTATTGAAAATTTTGAAGACAGAGAAGCTGAACCAATTGAAATTTCTGACCAGGAGAGTATCGAAAAGCAGAAAATAAGCTCTGAAATAAGAAACAGAAAACCCGAAACTGGGAAGTTGGAGGTAATTGAAGAAGAAGAAGAAGACGAATTACCGAGTACCAGTGATGGAAGACAAAGTATAGTTCCTAACGGAGTCAAACTGCCGAATAGAAAAATTCCTGAGTCAATCATTGAAGTTTCAGACTGTGATTCTGAAGAAAGTGACGTGGATGGTGAAAGTGGAAGTGCGAAGAAAAGATCCTGGATGTCAGAAACAAATGTTTCGGAACCAAAAAGAAAATTCTTGAGAAAAACAGATTTTTGGCCAGGTGGAAGATTGAGAGTCAGGTTAATTAAAAAACCAAAGGAGCAGGTGGAAGAAATCAGTAGTCAAAAGGATTCTGAAAAGAAAGCTGAAATTGGAAGGAAAATTGAAGTAGTGACTAGAAAAACAAAGAGAATTATAAAGCCAAATCAAAAATATAAATCTCCTGAGTGGACTTATCTAGTAATTCCACCTGTTATTGATATCTACGGTAGTAGTCAAGAGGAAGAAGAAATTGAAGAGATTAGTGACAATGATTGAAGTACAGAAATTTTGATTGGGATTTTTGGTTTTTAATTTTGGCAAAAGGCTGAAGAAATTTTGTTAGGTGACACAAGGTCGAAGAAAATTTGTTTAGTTGAGAAAAATTATTTGTGACATAAGGTCGAAAAAACACTGTTAGGGTTTAAAAAAAAAAAAAAAAAAATCTTTTAAAAAGGGTGTGTGAATAATTAATCATTTTTTTAAAATAATTTTTGTTTTCTTTTGAGGCAAAGCTAACAAAAGATGCCTTACGTCAAGGAACAGAGTACTTCAAGGTGTTCCATTTTCAAGAGATGCTGTAAGATGACTCTGGTGTGTGTGCTCATTTTGATTCTGCTCTGGTTAGTTTTAGCTGTTATTATTCCATTTGAAATTAACAAAGATTTTCACAAAGCCAACATGACAAGCAAAGCTTCAGTTAGTCAAAACAAACATAGTGCAACAGGCAAAGTTATTGATCATCGACCTGACATTCACCAGGACAAATCTATTAGTGATTTTTCAAGCAGTACATTTACAAGGCTTTTGAGCGAATATGTCAAGGTAATGGATGCTAAAGATTGCTACGTTTGTGTTAAATTAGCTGCTTCTGTTTCTGAGGGAGTGACATACAATATGCTTCCTCTTACATATGGTGTGACATGCAGTGTGTTAGCTAGCTTGTTCTATCAAACCGGACGCTTAGAATATTATTATTCAAATTTTGACGAAATTTTTGGAAATTTAAAAATTGAGGGAGCTTTGAATAAGCATAAAAAAGCTAAACAGATGAGGGAATTTTTCCTTGTTACTAATGAACTCACTTACGAGTATGCTTACAAGAACAATCTAACCTGCAAATTAAGTGCTGAAGGAAAGAAATTTTTGAACCTAGTTGAGGAGAGGAGAGCAATTTACAAGAGAAATGAAATAGTCAAGCAGACTAAGTCTAGGTTCTGGCAAAAAGAGGATGAGAAGTTAAATGGCAAAACACTTGATAATGTTGCAATTCACATAGACAAACCAATTAGTGGTAAGCTTTGCATTAGAAGGGACAATACACTTTTTGATAATTACTTTGTGGGTGCAAGCAATTGTGAAGATACATATCAGATCATGGGAGGTTCGGGATTCAAAGGTGGAAAAGATCCAATTTTCCCTGGGATTTATTTTGTTTGTGGTGACAAAGCTTACTACAACCTTCCTGACCACTGGTATGGGACTTGTTATGTTGGGATTGTTTTTCCTAAAATCTTTCATGTTGACAGGAATACAGAAGGATTGTTCAAAATTAATAATTATGTGAATAGGGCTAAAAGAGAAACTTTCACAGAGATTTTGGGAGATATTTTTGAAGCAGTGATACCTTTAGTAGGTATAACCCTGAATGCAGGAAGAATCAGAAAAGTATCCACAATTGTTGACAGATTGTCAACTGAGACAGCTGATGGTTTCCAATTAGTGAATGTTGAGGTCATTGCAATCAGATCCATGGTGATTCAAGATCGCCTTGCTTTAGACAAACTCCTAGCAAAAGAGGGAGGAGTCTGCGGCATTTTTCATGTGCAACATTGTTGCACCTATATTCCCGATGAAAGTAAGAACATTGAGATGTACATTAAGAACCTCACAGAAATGCATTCAGAGATAATTCCATTAGAAGAAGATTTTTCAGAAAAACTTTCAAAAAGATTCCAAACAATAAAAAATTGGTTTCATGACATTGGGAGTTCAGTTCTTGGCAAGATTTTGGCACCTTTGATTGTGATAATATTCATATTTGTTCTGACAAAAATTGGTTGTTTGCTGCATACGAGAAAGAAACAAATGAAGGAAAAGAGAAGAATTTATAAAATCAAAAAAGAAGAAGAAAGGGAAATTGAGTTACAAGAGTTACACAGAGCACAATATGACAATTGCAAGGATTTTGCAGAAACAAATTTCTAGAAATACTAACTCAGATGAATTTGAATCATTTTCCAAGAAGTCTAAATTTTTCAAATTTTGGGTTGTGGTGTGGTGATTTGTTAATCACCAGATGAGGGAGTTGATGAAGCGAGATAGAAAATAAAATTTTGTTTAAACTCGTGAAGTCACACTTCCATAATATAAATTAATAATATTAATGATTTGTGATGTGTTATGCTAACTCAACTTAGATTAAACTTTACACACGGGGACATTAACATGTGTGCTCATAAACGTGCATTATTGTTGCATCTTTTGTTCGTGCAAAAATAATAAATTAATTTTGTCGTTTTCATTTTTGTCATTACTAACTGCAGCTGATTTAAAAGTGGCATGTGCTTATTTTGCTTTCCTTGTCTATGTGATGCCATTTCCACTATTATAGGTGCATATAAGATTTCATGGATTCTTGAAGACTGGTAGATATGAAATGCTGCTTTATTTGTTTGCTTCTTGCTAGGTAACATTAGACTAATAGGGTGGGTTAATCAATTAGTAAACGAAGGGTGGAAACAGAATAAATAATATTTCTTTCATTAATATTTTCCTTGTGTTTGTTTTATACTAGAAAAATAAGTTGCCTGCTTTGGGCCTAGTTTGCTCGAGTTTGCTAAAAGATGAATTTAATTTCTGCAAGAAGCACGAGATGTCCATTCTAAAGTTTTCCATGAAAGTTACATTCACTTAACAATGAAGAAGCGCTGTCATTATTTTTGTCGGACGTGGCCAAGGTCAGGAACCGGCAGAGAGTACATTTGATAACTTGGCATCCGAGGAAGTGAAATGAAACCAGTGAGAAATCTTGTTCAAAATTGTTGCAAACTAAGGAAGCTTTGGAACACGTACAATAAAGACAATGGTCTCAAAGAATATGACGGAATGGAAGTTTTGAAATATGGGGTGACATGTCACTTGTCACTCATGGACCAATGGGACATCGACTTTTTGCAGAAAGTTTTACTTTACTTAGATTAGCTAGCGTAGAAAGGTATAAAAAAACCATGCCCTATGAATGGGGCTGGCTTCTGCTTTTCAACTTTCGGATGAGGGTGTCGTGCTGACGGACTTTGCTTGGAGCACGTAAGAACCCTTAAAGACTTTACTTTATTTCCATTTATTTAGCTTAGCTAGGGACTTAGGATTTAAAAAATGCTAAACTTATAATTTCTTGCTTAAAACTGTAATTTTCTATGATGTTTTCAAATATGCTTACTATGATTCTAATAAAATTGCATTTATAAAATTATATTCTCAACAATCTAAAATTAGTTAATAAAATCTTACTTTTGAAAACAAGCTGGTCTTGGTTATTCAGAAGTGCAGGTTACTATTAGCTAGATGCCATCGCCATGGTGGTCATTTAAATAGTTAGGATTTGTTCAAATGATGTCATCTTTTACCGCGGTTGTATATAATTTGTAAATAAGTTGTATATAAGTTTAATTTGGCCACCTGATTCAGTAGGTCAAAATATGTCATATTTGATTAATGGGTCCATGAGTTAGAGTAGTGTTTTATGAAGTAGGTTATAGAGTTAGGTAGCGTTGCTTATGACATATTTCCTATAGGCCGCTGGATCAAAAGACACAAGAGGGTGGGCAGGAGGAGCGGGGGAAGCACACAGACAGAGGAGGGGTTGCAAGAGAGACTGGGGTAGCAAAGGGATGAACACATGGAAATGGAGAGTGGGCTGGATGGGCAGTGGGAAGCACATGGACAATGGAGGGTGGTTGGGAAGGGCTGGTGAGGAACATGGAGGGAGAAGTACAAGAGGAAAGAGTGGTAAACAAAAAAAAGTAGCTTGTGTAAAAGTAAGCAGTAGGACTCAGTAATGAGTCTATGCTCCAAGGGAGGGACAAACACAAGAAGATGAAGGGAAGCCTACCTAAGCTACCAAATAAGAAGCAGGCAAATCAGAGTGACAATCAAGCCAACCAATGGTAAGCAATGGGCAGGCAGACTCCAAGCCCTCTAAAAGATTACAAATGGACTCGCAAGAGACTGTATATGAGTTGTCTTAGGGGAGAACTAAACAACTGCTTTGAGTATGGCTAGTTCATAAGAGGCAATCTAATTGCATACATGGACTTAACAGTAAGTCTACACTGCCTCATATACGCTTGACTTGACCACATAGTAGTAGTTGATATTTTGTAGATTATATACATATATATTATTATTATATTTCTGTCCTCAATATTTTGGCACCTACCCAGGCTAAACATGAAGATTAGGACCTTCCTGCTGGTCTAATCATTAAGTGGTTGACTGTGAAATGAGGAGAAAGTAGTTGTAATACCGGCCTTCACGCTTGACCTTTTGTTTGAAAATTGTCTAACTGGTACTTTTTACAGCTCTAAAAGAAACTGGGCATTTACTCAGGTTTTCCTTGTGAGTCTGTCCAACTTAAAAGGAAAGTAGCGGCAATTTAGAACACATTATGCATGAAAGTAGTCAAGTCCACAGTACAAAAGAGGACTGAAAGACAGGAGGGGTGGAGGTTTCACGAATGACGGAGAGAAGTCACGACTAATTAATACAAGCAAAAACACACACCCTAAATATTCCTTGACGGACGAGAGACTGAGTAATCAACAACACGCACAGAGGCAGGTGACAATCTGGCATGGGTTGGCCAATCATTCCTTAGGGATGACGCAACACATCTGGAGAACTCTGACTAATACACTCAGAAGCACATGTATTCGTACCTGCCTGGTAATTCACCTTTCCATACGTCACGCAGATTATGAAACAGCAGCTGCTCAATGTATATCGCTTCTTTCAGTTTGCTTAAAGAAACGGCTTCACTCCCTGACTTAATGGATGAGACCAGCACTGCAGCAGTAAGGACAGGTGCAAAGAGTGTGAGACATTACTGGCCCTCGCTGACCTTGTCTTTTAGCCCAAATAAAACCCTATATGCACCATGTCCACTACTCGCCAGTGCCTGCTTCTTTGCTGCCTGAGTGACTTCGACAATTGAGTTTATGAAATGTTATAGTGTACAATAAACAGATTTAGAAGACCCCCCCTCATTCCACTGGGTCTTGCCGACAGGTGGATTCATTAGTACGGGACTTTCATCGTGGGCTTAATTTCCAGCTCCCCAAGTCTATTAATGCTAGTATGCTAGTAGTATGTGGCTGTCACTGCACACTTCATGAAGGTCTTGATGAAGCCTGGGAAGTAGCTGTCGAGGCACCGCGCCAATGAACTCTCTGGATCTTACCCTCGTCCCAGGGCTTCTTGGGCTACATCCGAAGAAATGGACCCTCAGGGTCTCACCTGTGTCTCACATTGTGCCTGCAACCTCCATGCCTGTTCACTGCCTGAGTCTAAGCTCTGTGTCTGGAATGCAAGCTCTCAAGGCCTGGCCTCAGTCCCCAGGATTTACTAAATTATCTTCTTAGCGATGAACTCAAAGGGCATGAATTTCGCTGAGGATTTCAGTTGAAATCTCCTCACATATGTTAAATCGAAGGCTATCGCTTAATCTGGGAAATTTGTGTACTACCTCAGACAAAAAAACAGTTACAAAGCAACTGCTTTTCTTCCAGGGAAAAACGACAGCATAATTCCAAGGTTCCCTCTACATGAGGAATAACATGAAGATTCTGAGTCTTTGTACCCTATTTCCACACATCTTCCTAATTTTCCGCTTCCTGCCTATGCGGTACTTCTCATGAACTTTTTTCTGTTTTAGCCTTTTAATTTAACATTATAACTTGGCCATCATCCATGCCACCGGTAATTTAAAAATAGTCGTCATGCATTATGACGCAAGCACACTCACTGTTGTGACATGTGTGCACCTGTTTAATGGTGCATGTGCGCACATGCGCCAAACAGCAGTGCACTAGTGGCCATCTTGGAATGTTTTTTTTTTTATAGAAACCCATTCCAACATCGCTGGCCATGAGTGAACACGCGTTTTGATGTATCTGTTGGAAGGAAAGTGCCTGCAAACGTTTGCAAAGCTAATATCTCTGCGTTTTAATGCTTGTCAGGGCCTGATTGACTTCACTGTTCCAAAGTGGCCAACAGCAATGTATGGAAGGTAAAATAAAAATAAAATGTGCAGGAATGCAAAAAGGAGATAAAAAAGACAGCAATTTGGAGTTGCTGCACTCTTCAGAAATATCTTGGTGAAGAAAAACGGAGAATGAAACGGGATGGGATTGGATAGGGAGCCCCAGAAGAGACGGACAAGAAGATGGAGTGATATAACATATAGGGTCACTCCCAAATAAAAAAAAGGGAAACAAATAAAGGTATGAATGCCAATGTATGATGAATTAGCTATTTTTTTCTGTGTTCACATCTGCCAAATATCCTAGGCTGAAATCAACACTGATGGACAGTGCCAGCCGAGCCATAGTAGCCAAAGGCTCAAAAAGTCTGTCTAATTTTTCTTTTCATGTATATGTGTCTCTGTGTGTTGTGTGCGGTGAGTTGTTTTATTTGCTGTGTGATGGCACATAGGCAAGCTCTAAAAGGGTTTTATGGTGACGTTTTCCAGGTACCTTACGTTTGCTCGAAGAGTGTCTTCGCAGCACCTTTGGGAGTTCATCTGCACGTTCGAAGTGTTTACTCAGCAGCCTGGCCGCGTTCTACCCTAGTCTTACTTCAGGTTTTAATTGGCTTCTACGTTATTGATTTCTACACTTTATGGTTGTCACCTTAGCACTCTTGCCCTTGCAGTACAAAGCAATTCTCACCCGCACATTGATATCACAACGGCGTCTATTTTTTAATATTATCTTACCTTTGGCACATGTGACTCTCAGTGGAAATGATTTTCTAACTTTCAGAAGCGTGTGGCGCTCAAAGGTGACACAAAGGGAAAGTCCTGAATACACAAAAGCAGGGTCCACCTCTAATACGAGCTAATTCGAACCTTTGCCCCACTTTTCCAGGGAATGCAAGAGATGGCAGGTGTCCATGATGACGTGGTCCGTATGGTGTGGTGTGTAGGATCTGGAAAAAAATTTCAGTGAACGGGGAAAACATAAATATTCTACATTTTGGGCTCATGCTGGCAGTAAGCGCAGGTCCACGATGAACTTAGGTAATTTAAACATATTTTGTGGATGGTGTCTGTTTTGTCACAACAGTTCCAACTTCACTTTTGCATACATGGATGACATTCTCTTGTGTCCACTGTGAGAGACACCCGATGTTTTATTTGTTTTTAGATGTACCTACCTACAAAAATGTCGGTTTAGGCCTGATTCCACTTCAAAAATCTTGCCAACAAATACGGTAGGACTGGAGACAGAATGATAAAAGAGAATGATTCATGAATCCAGCCTAATAAGGCATTAAATACAGGTCGAAATTCTTATCTTGAGACTTTAGGTGTTTAAATTTTGTATTTTAAGCCCAAGTTTTTGCAAAATGTTTCTGCAGCTTCTAATTTCACAGGGAGTTCGAAAATCTGAATGACATAAGTAGTAATATCGCTCATATTGCTAATCGTAATATCGGTCATATTGCTAATCAAAGGAAATTACCTTTGGTAGGGCAGACGGACAAGCCAGGCTGAAATCTCAGGCACTACTGAGCTTATGTTTGTCCCGCAATGTAAATTCTAATTATCACTAGCTGTCCTTGAATCCTTGCAAAGATCCTCAAAAAACCACTAGCCAAATTTAAGAAGGAAAGGTCATGAAAGTGCCACCTGTGGTAATGTGCTTTAGGCAATGGATGGAACGTAGAAATATTTCATGGATCTGGGCTGATATTTTGGGTCACAAATCCAAACATCATATTTTGCTGTCTCTTGATTCTAATTGAAAGCCCCCCAGACACTGGAGCACAGGTCCACCATGGCCAAAACTTCTAGAGCGCCGACTGTGGGGACGTGCACTGCTTGGAAAATTGGCAAAGGTGACTAACCAACATAGATGCTGCTGGGGAGAGTGCAGTGTCTTCTTACCACCATGAGTAATATTTCTATTGTCAGTCATTGTCAGCATAACAATAAATAAACTAGCACAGTAGAGGAACGTGCCACTCATGCGCTCAGCACATATACTAGCCTGGAGTTTGACTGCTCAGATCCCATTACTCAGCGCTACCAATGCCGCCTGGGCTGTAATTATGGCAGAGAGAGGTTTACCCAGCACAAAAATGATATCCGTGGGTAATATCCAAAAGCAATGTCAAAGGCATTTCCTGTCATCTGGATGATGGCTCAGAGATCTCAGTTGGCTAGAGAACCAATCTAACCGATTTATATTTCATTGCCATTCGGCTCTGTCTTCCGCCTCTTCATTGTATTTATATTTTCAAGCGTGTTTTACTACTTCTTTTGTTTTGGTTCTTTGAAGCATCGACTCTTGCTTTAGTCATTACAACCTTTACATAGTCCACGTAGACAGGCATGAAGTGTGAGCCATACGATACCTCTCCATTTGATAATGTGATATCACGGGGGGGGGGTCTAAGGAGAATGTTAAATCAAAACCGATGTCCCCTCCAAGTACGTCTAAGAGGGAGTCACTTGCTTGGAAATAAAATCAAACTATTTGCTTTTGGCAGCAAGTAGACCATGAGGAACAGAGCATCCATACTCAACACCCTGGTGCTTGGTACCTGCATGCATTATGCTGCATCCTCCAGGTGTGTTGTTCCTTTATTCTGGCTGCCTGGAGCTGGGCAATAAACAGCAGAGGGCATTTGACCCATTCCTATTCTGTGAGGGTAAGCAGCCTGAGAACCCTGTTGATCTACCTATGACAAGCCCTGGTGCGAAATCATTTTAAATTCCTCTTTAAGGCCGCTGGCCCTGTTGGTGGGTTAAATACGGAGTCTGAAGCTGTGCCTAATTTTCTAGTGGGTGGTAATTATCACACGAAGTAAATAGTTCACTCTTTATTGACCTACTTAAATTAGGGGCGATATTGGAAATTCTTCCATTTTTGGATTATTATTATACTAAGGGGGTGAAGTCCTCAGCGTGCACGCCGGCTCGCACAAAGAAAAGAACCCTACAAATATATTTGGTTGTGAGCATGCCATCATAGCTTTATCAGTACTGCGAGAAAATATAAATAAATAAATAGCAACTTTGCTTTTTTCTAAGTAAGACTCAGGCAGAGCCACCGAAATTATTTGATTCTACAGCCGTGTTTTTTCCGCATCATTATGGATGTGCAGCCTGTCCCACATATTTCATCATTTTCTTCAATACTTTGCAGACGTTAACAAAAAATATTTCTAGTTGAAATGGATCAAACGTTAAAACCACTAACACCAGTGTTCCTACACAGTGGCAGACTTTTTGTCATGCAGAGGCAAGTCACCTCTCAGTGAATGATTGCAGTAATTACAAGTTAAACTGATATTAATAAAGTGAACCCATTACCCATACAGGGCTAACATGTGAGTCTGGAGGCTCAGTGGACTATTGCACCTGCTCCAGGAATCTGTGTGGGAACTCATGATTACAGGTTCAAATCCCAGGGGTTATACTACGCCTTTTATCCCACTAAGGTCATAAAATGAGTGACAATGAGTTGGGCAACAATACAAATCTGCCATTCATTGCCAAGATGCCCCAAGGAATGATCACCTGTTTTACACAGTCACACATTAGGTTCCATTATTGCTATTCTGCACTGGCGCAGTGCTCAAACTGCCGCGAGGCAGGGCTTTTCACTAATCCAAAGTCACTGAGGCTGTCGCATAGGCAAGCCTCTGAGCGAAGTGCTACATGGTTTTCATCAGGATTTCAGCACAGTGATGTAGTGAAGAAAAGCCTACAATATCAGCATGACTTTAATGGGCCATCCAATGTAGGGAAAGCAAGCAGCTCCCTTCTGCCCACCCGATAGTCACCCCGATAAGCGTTCCAGAGTGTTCTTTGTTTGATGACGTCGTGACATCACTCACTGAACGTCCCCTTTGAAAATTAGGGGACGTCCATGACTTCTTTTGGCATTGAACCTCCAAACCATCCGTGTGGCGTCTAATAAACTGATGACGTGAAACGCTGAAGAGAAGGCGGGAGTTACAGTGTCCCATGCCTCCTGTCAACCACACAGTAGTATCAGGTCTGTACTCTGCCTGAAAGCTTATCAGCGTCACTACTGCCACTCATGTCCTTAAGTGGATCTTACAATCTAGACGTCTCAGCATCTGCCTCATACCCAGAGTCACTTCTTTATAACAAGGGCATTTGTATAAATAGCCAGGGGAGGAGGTTGCCAATGTCAATCGTTCCTCTTTTTGCCATTCAAATTGGAATTTACCCTGTTATAATTTCTTTGAGCCCCTTTGTGGTATGGAGGATGTAGAATGACTCGCTCAAGAGAAGCAACCAAAGGGTGGCTGTAAGAGTCCTGAGAGTATTAGCGCTGACTCCAACCATACGCAGGTTAATTACCAAAGGGCTCTAAATAAAAATTCCCCTCCAAACTGGGTAATAAGTGGTTCCCAACCCACTGAAAGGAGCAAAAAGAAAAGTCCAACTTCTAGCCCTATCAGTATCAATCTTAATTCACATTTGAATAATAATGCAGATAGGAAAAAAACCTCTAACTTACAGTTCCTCTCTTGGAACTTAGCAGGACTCCATTCTAAAACTAGTTTACCGGATTGGATAAAGCTAGTAAATGATTTTTCAATCCTATGTTTTCAGGAAACTTGGGCGATCTCTCCTACCCACCTTCAAGGGTTTAAGACTTTTCACTCACCGGCCGCAGCGACCAAACAGGGCAGACATAAGGGGGGTCTGTGTACCTATATTAGTACCGTAACTAGCCACAGGGTTAGAAAAACACTATTGAGAGATTCCTTCCAAATAATAGCTCTGAACATCGCCCCGTCATTGTCATTGATAATTGTCAATTTCTATAATAACCTACCTGTAGATCAACTGGAGAAAGTTATGAAAAATTTACATCATGCCTTGCTTAGGTTCAAAGAAAACATGGGTGGAGAATCGGCCATTCTTTTTGCGGGCGATCTAAACTGCCATATCTGCCCAAACATAGAAAGAGACGCCTGTGATATTTATGATACTGATGCATCAGACCCAGGTCCTTCTACCTTTGGCCATCTCATGCATACAAGATCAGGAGATCTTATTAATACCTTCTTGACTTCTTTTAATCTACACCTGGTAAATGAACTCCTCCAGACTCCATGCCTCCCTAAACCAACCTTTCATGGGAGAGGCAGGAACACAATCATAGACTTTTTATTCTTCTCAAAAGCACATGCGTTGCTAATTCGAGATTGGAAAACACTTGACCATCTATATAGCGACCACTACCCCTTGTCCATGATTATTGACCTAGTGGGATCACCGGTGAGTCCCAACTCACATAAAGATACCTACGAACAACCAATCATGCTGGGAGCCAAAAACGGTTACTGTGTTAAATGGGATAAAATCAACCCAAATAACCTCCTCAAGAATCTAGTCAACAAAAGGAGGGAGGAGATTGACACCTGTCTCTCAATTGAGGAGAATCCTGAAAAAGTCTGTAAAGCTTTTATCACAATCCAGGGCACCCTCAAAGAACTTTTAACAAGACAGTACAAAACAACTACTTTCGTTCAAAATGGGTGGTTTGACTCAAAGTGTACAAAGGCGTTGAATTCCTTAAAGAACTTGCTGCGTCTTCATCCTAAACCATTCCTAGAAGTACGCCAGGCAAGAAAACAATATCACCTAGCCATTAAACAAAGAAAAAGGGAATTGAGACAGGAAGCATGGCATAAATTGGTGGAAACATCAAAGTCAGGCGATATGTCAGCGTTTTGGAGATTCATTAATTCCCCTTTGCCATGGGTAACAATGCCAGAAAGGAATCTGGACATGGCAATAGATGGAGACATGTGGGCAGCCCATTTTCAAAACCTTTACACTAAACCTGTATTTTTAAATAACTTTAATCTCGATCCACTTCCTATAATTTTAACTCAGGACATTCCGTCCCTAATCTGTTTCTCTTTAGAGGAGGTGGAATCAGCTATTAAGGAAAGTCCCCCAGGGAAGGCTCCAGGACCAGATGCAATTCCTGTGGATGTGTATAGGGCAGAGTTGGAGTTCTGGGCTCCCCTGTTGACTACCGTACTTAACTCTATAAATACCACAAAGCTCCTGCCAACATGGAGAGAGGCCATAGTAATACCTATCTTTAAGAAAGGAGATAGGAACCTGCCATCGTGCTATAGGCCCATATCCCTCCTTGACACCCTAATGAAAATTGCTGGTCGCATAATCCTCAAAAGACTAACAACCTGGATAGAGGATCAAGACGTACTATCGAAACTACAATACGGCTTCCGGTCAGGCAGAGGTACAATTGAACAGGTCCTTAATTTACATCTAATTAAGACAAAATATATTGATATTAAAAGGAATAGTCTGTATATAACATATATAGATCTTACCTCTGCATTTGACTGTGTCATGCACGACCAATTATGGGACACTTTAACCCAGCTTGGGATGGATCCATCAATCCTTCTTTTCATTAGGGCTCTCTATCAGGAGGCAGGAGCTAGAGTGAGATACGGACTGAGGGGAGAGTGCTCGCCACGTTTTAATATCAATAGAGGGGTCAGACAGGGGTGCATTTTGGCCCCTCTGCTTTTTTCCCTCTATATAAACGCAATTGGCGAGCATCTTAAAACCTTTGAGTGTGACTTCCCCAAAATAGGGGGCCAACCAATTCCGATTCTGCTCTATGCAGATGATGCTGCAATTTTATCACAGACCAGAATGGGCCTACAAAAGGCTGTAACAGCCTTCACGACTTTTATGAAAGACAAGGGCTTAAGAGTGAACATAGCAAAATCGTACACTATGCTATGTAATAAAAGACAAAAAGCCCAATGCCCCATTTATATTGAGGACCAAAAATTGGGGACAGTAGAAGCCTTTACATATCTGGGAATCTGTCTACATAGAAAGCTAGCGTGGAAGGCTGCTATAGAGAAGAGAAAACTGGCCTTTGTAAGAGCGACTGGAGCCCTCCGGGACTTTGCTGCCAAGATAGGGGGCAGACCTGTTAAACAGCTACTGATCATATACAGAGCGAAATGTATATCCACTGCTGTCTACGGGGCTGGCCTGTGGGGCGTGGATAAAAACATTTCATCAATACAAACGTTGGAAAACCAATTTCTAAGGTATCTCCTTGCAGCCTCAAAGGGAACCTCTGTATATAAAATGCACATTGAGCTAGATCTTCCGTATATAACAGACATTATCAAAACGGAACCCCTCCTTCTTTGGCACAAAACTTGGACTACTCATGAAACAGCCTTTAATAGAGAGGTGTTACAAGACATTCTCAAATTGGAAGGGGCTAAACACTTCAAACAAAGTAACTGGCTAAACTATGTGAGAAACTTCTTTTTTGAAATCGGACGCCAAGAGTGGTTCTTAAATCCATCCTTACTAGAAAACATCTCGCGAAAACATCTGAGAAAGATTCTAATGGACCACTTGGAAACAGTCAGATGGAATAAACAAAAAATTTCTGACATGATCCTGGCGTACCAACGTGTGACACCCATCAAGGGGCTTCAATTATACCTATCATCAGACATTCCATGTTATTCAAGGATGTTACTCACGAGATTTAGAATGGGCACCTTTTTTCGTTACGTAACATTCCCAAAACCTAATGATTGGTCACGGATCATTTGTCTTTGCCCCTGTGATCTTAGCTCACAACAGTCAAATATTCATACCATCCTGTTTTGCAAGTACTATGGACCTTTGAGAAAAGCCCTTTTATTACCTTTACTAAAGAGATGGAATATTCGCACATGTAAAACTGCTTTTGACCGTCTAAAGGAACTGGAGGATAAAGAGGTGATAGCCAAAATGGAACAGTTTTTAAAATCAGTGATAAAATTTAGGAAAACTTTGGATTGAGACTGGTGACACTGACCAACGCCTTTCTGTATTTTAAATTGTCCTGTCCAACGTACATGTTTCTTAATTCTCCCAGAAGTATTTACTGGAATTTTAAAGGAATGATTTTTAACTAATTCTTAAATATATATGTATTCTCGTTTTTTAATTATGTATATGAGGTATGCTTATATGATATTTTTTTTTTTTTGAATATCGAATAAAGCTTATTTTGAACCTTTGAACCACTAATCCAAAGTCACTGAGGCTGTCGCATAGGCAAGCCTCTGAGCGAAGTGCTACATGGTTTTCATCAGGATTTCAGCACAGTGATGTAGTGAAGAAAAGCCTACAATATCAGCATGACTTTAATGGGCCATCCAATGTAGGGAAAGCAAGCAGCTCCCTTCTGCCCACCCGATAGTCACCCCGATAAGCGTTCCAGAGTGTTCTTTGTTTGATGACGTCGTGACATCACTCACTGAACGTCCCCTTTGAAAATTAGGGGACGTCCATGACTTCTTTTGGCATTGAACCTCCAAACCATCCGTGTGGCGTCTAATAAACTGATGACGTGAAACGCTGAAGAGAAGGCGGGAGTTACAGTGTCCCATGCCTCCTGTCAACCACACAGTAGTATCAGGTCTGTACTCTGCCTGAAAGCTTATCAGCGTCACTACTGCCACTCATGTCCTTAAGTGGATCTTACAATCTAGACGTCTCAGCATCTGCCTCATACCCAGAGTCACTTCTTTATAACAAGGGCATTTGTATAAATAGCCAGGGGAGGAGGTTGCCATATTAACAGAGGAAGAGCCCTAATAAAATCTCATAAAAGGAGACTCCCCGCAGGAGGGAGGGAATTTCTTATACTCAGTGCCCCTGCAAGGTTTCTGGCAGGGCCTGGAGGCTATGCGCGTGCTCGCGGTCCCTGCAGGGGGCCACCCTAACAGGGAGTCCCCTTTAGTAGCATTTGGGCACTTCCCCACCCCCCCTTGCTACGGACTCCAGAAGGAGTCCCCTTACCTGGCGCCATGCACGTCATTTCCGGGGCGCTGTGGGATGGGGAGCGTATTTAGGCCTCCCCCCACCATTTTGGGTCCTCTTTAATGCCTGGCACGCCATCTGGACCTGCTCCTCTTGAACATACAAGAGGCCCTGGAAATAGCGGGTTGCAAGTGAAGAAATTGCTGTTTGGTGGGGGGCTCTATAGGCTATGGGGTCCGCCTCCAGAGCTGTGGCGGAGTTACACAGCGATCTGGAAGCATGATGGGTACAGAAGGGTACCTCTGC
Source organism: Lissotriton helveticus (assembly GCF_964261635.1). Classification (NCBI taxonomy): domain Eukaryota; kingdom Metazoa; phylum Chordata; class Amphibia; order Caudata; family Salamandridae; genus Lissotriton; species Lissotriton helveticus. The sequence continues at coordinate 1,803,984,900 of NC_136065.1, read as the reverse complement.
AAGAGCACAATAGGGGTGCCAGAGTCGAATCCCAGGAACCTCGTGGGAGGGTCCTGGAACAATTACGTCGGTGTCCCGTTAGTCCTTCGGGCGGTTGTGGGCCTGAACAACAGGGGGCTTGACTTGCTACGCTCTGCCCTGAAAGGGGCATGAGTAATAATGGACCGATGTGTCACGTGATCCAGTAAGGGGATCACCCCCATATGGGTAGCGCTGATTGGGTTCTCCACAGTGCTTGGTTAATCAGGCGGGCAGGGCAGCATAGGTTGGTTTCAGCTGCCTGTCCTTGGATCGCCCGTAAGATAACCCACCATATTTGCATACTTTTGTATTGAATAAACCTGCAGCAATATTTTCTCCAAACAAAAGTTGTGTTGTGTATTTATTCATGCATGCCTATTCTGTTGTGGTGTGGGTGGGGTGTTGTGCCTATAATGGGACTATTTGTCCTCTCAGCACCGGCCTCTTTCTAGCACTTCAGCTCTACAGCTTCACACACAGTCCCAGCATTCCAATGGCGAGGACTACCCACTGTCCAATCAGCATGCGGAAGATCACAAACAACAATGGCGCCGCAGAGCGCAGCATTCATCAGGCCTGCATAAACCCTCAGCTTGATATGCTGTACAATGTTTACTTTTAGATCAGCTCCAGGTAAGGCAATAAAGAGAAACCCACTGAGCAAAAGCGCTCTCCTAGGTACCCCCAAACGCACCCGAAATACACCTCCACTGTATGAAAATTTTCCCGCCCATTGCATGTGGTTACGTGAAAATAAGCCCAGCTCTTAAAAATGGCTGCAAGTGCCCACCACCTGCAACCACCAGCACCGCCGGACTGGTAGGCCACACAGCACGAGAGCAGCCCCAGGTGTGCTTTTGCCTTTTTGTGCTTCATGAGGATGTCGCTGGCTCTGGTGATTGGCCAACAGGTGTCAGGGATTCAGATGACACCTAACAGGGTGGGCAATGAAAGTCATAGGCACTGGTGGATGTTCCATAGCCTCTGTGAAGAGAGTTGTTGGTCTCATCAAAAGGCTCGCAGCAGACTTCTCCCGCATTTAAAAGCAGTCATCACTATGCTGACACACTAATTCAGGCTAGCAGGGGTTAAATGAGCATTAATACTATCAGTGCTAGAAGGACTGCTGGTATCAGTGCAATACACCAGGTGTGACTGATTCTTCCCCAGCTCAACCGATGTTAGAAATGCCCCTGGACTTTCGATATAGCCTGACACGTGCAGTGTTTAATTTGTGCCGGTGTTTGCAGGTGCTGGGCTTTTTGGGGACTGAGACTTGTTTTTCATCATCACACTTTGACCGAGACCAAGAAAGGCAAAGGCAGACAAAGAAGAAAAGAGGTAGAAGAAGATGGGTAAACAGTATCAAAGAGAGACTGAATGGATGAAAGAGAGTCATTAAGAGTGATACCGATAGTTGTCAAGTGTAGGGTTGTGAAAGAAGGAGGAACGAGATAGAATCAAGACGAGGCAGCCCTGTTATTCAGCAGCCCTAGCTTTCCAGCGATCCTGGCCCTAGAGAGGCGTCCGCCCACTGACACATCTGACTCCCTGGAAGGCCAGGCTGCTCTGAGCAAGGGACAGGCTCTGATTAAGGAGTTCACACTGTGATGATTCAGTCGCAGATGAAGAATGAGATACCATCACCCGCCCAGGCAGGATGTGGCCGCTGTCTGAATTCATATTCATACTATACCATATCCTCCGCCGCACGTGCAACTCGAGCCTGTCCCTTGTTTACATCGGTGTCTGCAGGAGGGAGGTGCAACCCAGGTAGGTATCAAGCAGGGCAGCATTCTAGAAATACTTGCATCTTCTGTCATGTGAATGAAGTAATATCTGCTGAGATAGATCATCACTGGATGGGGACAGCAGTGATGCAACCCTAAACCGGCAAGGGAGCATTCCTGGTACCCAACATGTGTATTTGTAAATCACATATAAAGTCCTGGTAACCAACGTGTATTTGTTAAGCACATGTACAGCCATGACTATCCTGGCTCTGATTAACAGGTGACTATTACTATCCAACTCAATGGAGCTCACTTTGTCAATCACAGGAGGAAGAAAGGCTGAGTGGACGCCTGGGATTCGAACCTGTGGCCATGGGGTCCAACAATTATCCCTGCAGTGGGTGCATTCAGGGCTGGCTTTAGGGCAGTGCTACTGGTGCGGCCGCACAGGGCGCTGACCTGTGAGGGGGCGCTGTGACCTCAGGGGCACGCTGTGTTTAGCAATATCTTATGAAATGAGAGATGAGGGGTACTTTTGCAGGTGGGAGCGAGAGAACTCGAGGTGGTGGTCAGGGGACGTGGGGGCGCTAAAATGATTGTCGCACCGGGCTCCACCAGTGCTAAAGCCAGCCCTGGGTGCATTAGTCCACTGAGTCACCAACCCCTGTGTTGATGTAACTGCCTGGCTCATTGGTTGATTCTTTCTACTAGGGTAATGGTCAGTCCGCACCTGCCAAGTAGATCGGAAGTACAAATGTCTTAAGCGTGGGACATGAATTTGGGGTATTGGGCAGATACACGGAATGTGGTGAGGAAGAGGTGAGAAGATGAGAGGAGGAGATGAAGGCAGTAAGTGGGTAGGATTGGGTAGGATTGGGTAGGATATGTGGACAGCTTGGAGCTGCAGAGTAAAGGGCTTTGAAGGTAATGCCACGTGAATAGGGAGCGTGTGCAGGGATGCAAGTATTTCAGGAATATACGAGAAGAAAGAGATGTGGTGGGTAAATAAACCAGCGTATGAGACCCAATAAGAGTGTTAGGGGTGGAAGTAGGCAGGTGACAGCGAGATCACCACTTCGAGGAAGGCCCACCAAACGCAGGTTTTGGATGCAAACTATTTTGTTAGATTCTGATACAATCTGTCTGTTCTGATACAGTCGTTCTTCTGCTGGGAAAGTCTATCTCTACCAATGCTCATCTATGCTGTCCCTGGCCTTTACAGTCACATGTGTCCCCCCCAACTTCCTGTCCCTCCTATACACCACACAGGAAGTGACATCCAGTGCTCTATGGATCAGTGCCTTTCCTCGGGGTCCTAGTGCCCCTGTCCCTTCGCGACGTTACAGAAAACAGTGGGCATCTACAATGGTTCTATTCCATTGCATACAAGATACAGAGAGGAAAGGACTCACACTGGGCAGAGCAACACACTGGTTAGCCGTTTCATCTCACTGTCCAATGCCTGTCCTCACACTGCCCCACCTGCAACTTCCAAATGATACTGAAGTGACAACGATGAAGAGGGCAGATGGAGAAACGCAGGAAAATAAGGCCCTAGCGGGGCAGGAGCTTAGTACTTTGATAATGCTTCGTAAACCCCCCGCTTTTCCAGCTACAGTGGGGGTAGATTTTTTGTAGGCCCTTTCTTTCTGCAACTTTTCATACAAAAGCTCCTTTAACCGAAGAAACATGGGTCGTAAGGAAAGAGAAAGAAGGATGGAAGCTTAAAAGGAGGGATGAGTGAAAGGATGCATGATTGGGTGAAATGATGGGTGAAAGGGTGGGTGGATGAAAGGATATGTGGGTGGGAGAAAGGATGGGTGGAAGAAAAAATGGGTGAAAGGATGAATGTGCGAGCAAAAGCATGGGGAAGAGTGGATGGGTGAAAGGATGTGCAGTGAGTGAAAAGATGGGTGAAAGGGTGGATGGGTGAAAGAGAGGGTGAACGGGTAGATGGCTAAAAGGATGAAAGAGTAGATGGATGAAAGGATGTATGGGTGGATAAAAGTATGAGTGAAAGGGTGGATGGGTTAAGGGATGAGTGGGTGAGTGAAACGATGGGTGAAAGGATGCATTGGTGTAAGAATGAGTGAAAAGATGCATGGGTGGATAAAATGATGTGTAGATGGGTGAAAAGATGGGTGGGCGGTGAATGGGTGAAAGGATGCATGGGTAGGTGAATGAAAGGATGGATGGATGGGTGAAAGGATGGGTGAAGGGTGGATGCATGAAAGGGTGGGTGGTTGGAATGGTGAAAGACTGAATGATGGATGAAAGAATGAATGGATGACAGAATGTAAAGGTGAGATTGTGGACATCAGTGGATGGATGGAAGAATGAATAGAAGCATGGATAGATGTTTACATTGAAGAGACAAGGGAGGTCTTATAGGAAGGGTCGTGCTCACTGGCTTCGCTTTCTTGGTTCCATCCGAGCTTTGGTTCAGAGTGGTGGGCATTTTAATTTTCTGGCTACTCCCCATTATGCTTTGGTAAGACAAGGCTGTGTAGAGCATGTTTCTAGCCACTGAGATATAGTGCGCCCTTTTTCCACAATTCAATATCCCCATACTTTTCGAACTCTAAAAGGGGAGCTCTGTTGTGCTTCCCGGATTTAGACGCAGGTTACCTGCAGGACGCGGCAGTTGGGACACCGTCGTCTGAGCTATCTCACCAGCACACAAAGGCCAAGTGCAGATGGCGCGCGACGGCAGCGTGGGGGATGCAGATTTTGACATGGCGAGCCACAGCAGCACCCTTTGGGACATGCTCGGCCTTGTATAGTACATGTCTGCACTTCCGGCCGGGAAATGCCTGGCCAGGGAGGGACCTGTGCACACCGGCCGTTACAGCAATATTTAGAAACAAAAAGAAAGCAAACAAACCCACTGACAGCGGAGTCAGCGCTTGTTTCTTCATCAAAAGCAAACACCAACGTTAAATCTGCAACCCCAGCTCTCTTTTACAGCAGTGCGTCAGCCATCCAAGGGACTTAAGCATGGCTGGTTACTCTGCCTGACTGATGAATGTCTTAATGCAGTCCTGCCAAGCGTCACGCAACACGTGTGACGCCCACGCATTTCAGTGCGTTGATCCGCATCACCGCACTGAAATGAAATGTCACGCATTACCGTGACCTGCCAAGTGAGCCAACCGGCACCTGTCACTGTGCCCGTGAACCGTGGCTCTCTGCTGCTCGAGGTACCGCCTGTGTCCCAAACAGTATTACAGCAGACTGCGCCGCAGCTCTCTGAGAGCCGGCGCTACAAATGTATCGAGTTGCACCTATGTCTGCCAGGAGAGCTGGGATCATTAAATCCGGATGTGCGGTACTCCCGCGTCACGTCCGGCCCCCAACAGGAAGTTTAGTACGGTTGGCGCTCATCATGGCACGCACAGGCAGCAGCAGGCCGGGCTGGCCGCAGAAGGGGGGTCCCGACCCGTCCGGCCCCATGGAGGCTGGCTGGTTTTGAGTAAATCTGGGCGCAGCGCTGCCTGCAGTGTTCACACAGAGAGATGTGTGGCTCAGCTGCAGTATATTTAAAATCATTCACAATTGACCCCGGACTGTTGGGAGTTCGGCAGCGGAGACTTTTGTCATTGGACTCAGGTGGCGGGCGGCAAACATGAATTCCCGTGGCTCTCGCGGCCTGAGATGCCGCAAATTGAAGTAAGTGACTGTACTTGCTTCAGTGAATCATTGTGCGTGTGAATTAAAAGTTTCTCACGAAAAATTTCATTTTCAGCAGCGTAAGATAATCAGGCATTTCTACCTGCAGTCAGTAGCTGCTGCCGCCCGGCAGTCGTGTTAAATAGGAGACTGTGTTAGTAGCTCAGTAATCCCTGGCATGACTACAGGCGAGGCTGCCGAGCGGCCGCAGGCTGTAACCAAAGTGAGACTGCATGTGCCACGACATGACATTGATCATGGCATGTAGTTAAACTTTACACGCAGTGTTCTGTTATGCAAGAAAGGTTTCAATTTACCACGACCAAACATAATTATGCAGCCCCAATAGTACGGAGACTGTCGTCTTTCTTCCCTGTTAGACATTCTTATGCAGTGATTGCTAAGGGGAAGGGCATTTAATGTAAGAGACGAGAGTCAGTCTGTTGCTGAAATAAAGGGCTCTTAACCCAACTAGCCATGGAACACGAACTGCTCAGCTGTAGGCGACCACTGCAGATTTGTATTTTACTGAATGTTACATTTTAGTGAATAAAAGATGCACTTTTTGTTTTCCCCGGCTGAAAGAGTTGCTTTAATCGTTTTTTTTCTTGTTGGAAGCAGGCCTTTGTTGTTTTTTCCTATCTAATTAGAGCAATAATACATCATAAGGCTGTGCTCATTTTAACATTCCTGACAGCAACATTATTAACCCCTTATCCAAGGCAAGTTATCACGTTAAAATTGTGACAAGTTATTTTATGTGCTGTCTTTATTGATACTTATCTGGTGTTGCTGTTAGATTTCTAGCTAGTACTTTGAACGACCGACATCAACTGTGCGCCAGAAACAAAAACCAATTACACAGTTTGCAAATGGTTGTTCTCTTTTAAACAGCGTGGTCACCAGTGCTGTTAATTGTTACCACCTCCTCCTTTTTTTCTTTTTCTCTGTGGGTACCTGATTTGGTACATGATGGCAGAGCCTTATGGGCTACCGTTGCTTACATTGCAGATAACTGAGTTTCTGTGGTGAGTGGAGCTTCACTCATGAAAGCTGACGCCAGGTTGCTATGCGTTGGTCAGCTGTGGTGCTGTCCACATCAGATCAGCCAGGATGATGTGATGGAGTATGGCGGTCCTTTGTGTAAGTGGTTGTGGCTGCACTTCCATGTTGGAGTCCACGTGTTGCGCTGTGTGGAGCGTGCTGTGCGAAAAGCAGGGCTCTCATGTGGAAAGAAGCAAAAAGGGTGATTTGCCCACTTGGGCATATATTTATTGTTTTTGCTATTGTTTCTTAGCCTGCTTTGTATAGGTAGACAAGTTATTTCTGCCTATTGGAGCGGTTACCCTGAGTCCTGTGTGGTTTGTGCATGAAATTAGCACCATTACATTGCTTGATTTTGGTCATGGGAAAGTGTCACTCATAGTTGTTGAAATGTCACTCATAATTACACTGAAATTAAGAAAATGTCACACATAGCAAACTGAAACCTTGGCAGCTATGTTAATGAAGGGCATGACTTGAGCATTAATCTTTCCTTGTTGCATGTGCTCCAGAGCCGGTGCTGTGACTGTTCCTTTAAGATGCTAGAACAGGAATTTGAAGGGTGATCAATAATTCAGCTTATTTTTTTTTTTTTTTTTTTTTTTAATTTCCGAAATTCTTTATTGTATATATAAAAATATAATTTTACATACAGGGAAGAGGCTTATACATGAGCGGAAAGAAGAAAAGAGAGAAAAGAGAGAAAGAAAAAAAAAAGGGGGGGGGGGGGGGAGTGGCATTCCGTACTCTTGAGATCATTCGCCGGTTCGTAGTCTCATAGTCCCAAGTCTCATAGACTCATAGTCATATTGCGTCCATTGGTGTTCCTTGGCGTTTGTGACCAAGCATCTTGCTCCCCGCGCCGCCCCGGGGGATAGTGGAGAGAGATATAGGTTATAGGTTAAGTAGGAGATGTACACGGTGCTCTGTTGGCACTAGCCTGTTTCTGCCCGTGACCTCAGATGTATCACGTTCACGCCTACGGTGGCTTGTGTGATGACAGGTAGTGGTCTAAAGATCCCCACATGGTCGACTGCTTGTGCGTCTTCGGTGTGTGTTTTGCTGTTATGTTGTCCGCCCCCCTAAGGAACGTGACCCAGTTGAGCCATGCCTGTGGAGCCGCCTTTGATGTGTCCTTCCAGTTAGTTAGGACTACTTTGACTGCGGCTGTCAGCAGGAGATCTATGAGGTCCCTGTCCTCAGCCTTTGTGATTGCCTGTGACGTGAACCCTAGAGCCAGACTTGTGATGTTCGTTGGTATGTCTATGCCTGTAATCTCGTGGATGAGTGTTCTGATCTTCCCCCAGAAGTCCTTGATTTTTGGGCATTTTAGGAGGAGGTGTTCTAAGTCTCCCCTTTCTCTATCACAGTTCCAGCACATGTCGCTGTCTCTAATGCCCACAGTGGCTAATCGGGCTGGTGTCCAATATGCCTTGTGTATCAGCCAGAATTTTGTCTGATTCAGCGTGGCCGTCACTTTTTTCCTACTAGTGGACCTCCATAGCTCTGCCTTGGCTTCCTGACTGAGTGCTTGACCTGCTGCCTCTCCCCAGAAGTTTAGGACCTTGTCATTGAGTTTGGTGTGTTTGGGGCCTAGGATCTTGTAGAGGTGTGCCACCTGGTGTCCTAGCGTGTTCAGGCTGCTGGCCAACTGTATTATCGAAGGTGTCTGGGTGTTGAGGTTCGCCTTCCTAATTGCGACTTTTATCTTCAGGAAGTTGTATAGTTCTACGCTGTTTAGGTTGTACTCTCCTTTCAGGGTGTCGAATGTTACGTCTGCACCCTTGTTCTTAAGATCCCTGGCTGTGGATATCCCTAGGCTATACCAGTCGTGCATGTCGAGGACCTTCCCCCTATATTTTAAGGATGGGTTGTGCCAGATAGATTCAAAAGGCCCTCCTTTGATACTCGTGTTGAGAAGTTTGTCGATTTTAAGCAGAGCTTGTTTTGTGTTTCTGAGTACCGGGTTGTCTTTGATTGCCGGGTGTTTGGTGGCCGTGAGGAGGGAGATGGGTTTCATACCTTTTAGTAACCCCTGTTCTAGTGTTAGCCATGCCGGTGTGTAGTCCTGTCTTGGGTCCAGCCAGTGCAGTCCCTGTCTAGCTAAGCACGCCTCGTGGAATCGTTTGAAGTTTGTTATGTTTAGCCCCCCCTGTTCCTTTGATAATCTGAGCTTTTGTATGCTTATTCTGGCCCTCTTCCCTCTCCATAGGAAATCGTTCAGTATCTTGTCTATCTTTTTGTGGAAGTCATCTGTGTTGGTTAGGGGTAGCATGGCTAGCATATAGTTCACCATCGGTGTGAGCATCATTTTTATTGTTTCTACCCTCCCCCACCATGTTGTGAACTTGGGTGACCACCCGTCTACTTTGGCCTTGATTTTCTGGATTATAACCTGTTCATTATGTTCTAGTGTCGTGCTCAGGTTTCTCTCGAAGAGGATACCTAGATACTTAATAGGTTTAGTTTGCCACGCTAGGCCTGACGTTCCTAGTACTGTACTTGTTGTGTGGATGTTTAGGGGCTTGCATTCTGATTTGTCCTTGTTGAGTTTGTACCCTGAGACTTGGGCGTACCTCTCAATTGTATCTGTCAGTGCCTTGATAGATCTCTCAGGGTCTTCTGTCATTATTAACACATCGTCTGCATATGCCGCTAGCTTAAATTTTTCTCCTCCGATTGGCACCCCAGCTATATCCTCGTTTGTGCGTATCATTGTAAGGAGTGGCTCTATTGCCAATAGGAAGAGGCCAGGTGAGAGTGGACAGCCTTGTCGCGTGCCTCTGCCCAGGTTTAGTATGTTTGAGACGCCGCCGTTCACTACCACTCGCGCCTTGGGGCTGTTGTAAAGCGCCATCACCATCCTCCTGTAGTTGGGTCCTAGCCCGAATTTCCCCATGCAGTGATCTAGATAGGGCCATGAGCCTCTGTCAAACGCTTTTTCGGCGTCCAGGGCTATCATTACGGCTGCTTTACTGCTCTGGGCCGAGTGGTTGATTATATGGCATAGTAGTCTGGTGTTGTCATGGGACATGCGGTTTTTGAGGTATCCTACCTGGGAGTTGTGTATGAGTTTAGGTAGGTAGGCGTTAAGTCTGTTGGCTAGTATCTTCGCGTATATCTTGCAGTCTACATTTATGAGTGAGATCGGCCTGAAGTTCTTCGCCTCTGTCGTGTCCTTCCCTTCCTTTGGTATGACTATTATATTAGCCTCAGCCATTGATGGGGTCATGCGTCCTTTGTGGACGCACTCCTCAAATACCTGTTTCAACGTGGGTTGGAGTGTGGTCAGGTATTGTTTATAGAAACCTGCTGTAAAGCCGTCAGGCCCTGGTGCCTTGTTCTCTTTGAGGCTGGCCGTGGCCTTCCTTATCTCATCCTCTGTGACTGTTAGCTCTAGGACTTCTCGTTCTCGCTCTGTTAGGGTGGGAGTGGCTATGCTGTTGAGGAGTTCCTCGCCCCCGTCCTCTTTTAGCGTGTCGTCTCTTGTGTAAAGACCCTCATAGAAGTCCCTGAATACCTCCAGAATGTCCTTATTGGCTGTCTGGGCCTTATTATGTTTGTCTTTGATCGCCCCAATTGTGTGCTGTTTTTGTTTCCCTTTCAGATAAGTTGCTAGATTTTTCCCCGCTTTGTTGGCCGTGCAAAGATTGATTGATTTATATTTGTTGATCCAGGTCCCTGCTCTCTCGCTTAGTATTCTATTCAGCTCGTACTTCAGTTTGGTTAGCTCTGTGAGTGTGTTTTTGTCTTCTAGGCTTGCTATGTGGCTGTTCTCCAGTGTTTTGATCTCTTTCTCCAGGTTCTCTATCCTTTTATTCCTTGCTTTGTTCATTTTCCCTTTTATTGTCATTACTACCCCCCGTATGGTCGCTTTAAGAGCGTCCCATAGTACCTCTCTAGGCGTTTCTGGTGTGTCGTTGATTGTCAGGTACTCTCGAATAGCTGTGTCTATCTCTGCCTTCGCCACTGTGTGTTGGAGAAGGCCGTCATCAAATCGCCACCTGCGTGTTGGCTTCTCGTTGTGTCTGCCTGATAAGGATAGGCTTATATGTGCGTGATCTGATATTGTTCTGGGTCCTATCTCTGTGTGGTCTATGAGGTGTGTGTGTGTTTCTGACATCAGTATGTAGTCTATCCGACTGTAGGAGTTGTGGGGGTTGGAGTAGAATGTGTATTCCCTGGCGTCCGGGTTGCTTAGGCGCCATGGGTCCTTAAGGCTCAGTTTTGTGCAGAGGTTCTTGAGAATGTTAGGGCTAGTGGTTGTGTGGCGTCTGCAGGGGTGCTTGTCTATAGCTGGGTCCAGGACTTGGTTGAAATCTCCGGCAACGATCAGTAGATCTTCCATTGGTAGGTTGTGTAGCTGGGCACCTATCCCCTCCCAAAATTGTTTATCCTCACTGTTAGGGCCGTATATGTTTGCGACGTGGTAGGTCTCACCTGCTCGCTTGAGGCTGGTCACTAGTGTCCTGCCCTGGGTGTCTGTTTGATAGCTTGTGAGAGACAAGTTCGAATTTTTGCTGATTAGTGTTATTACCCCATTCTTCTTGTTCTGGGCTGGTGATCCCACCACCTCCCCTATCCAGTTAGCTCTTAATCGCGGGATGTCTGCCTCTTCTAGTCTGGTCTCTTGTAGCACATAGATGTCGCTTTTGAATTTCCTTAGGTGGTCGAGCACCTTCCTTCTTTTTACGGGGCTATTCAGCCCTTTGACATTTAGGGAGACTATTTTGATATCTGACCCTATGCTATTCTGTCCGTTATGTGTCATTAGTGCTGCTTTGTGTTCGCTGTGCTGGTGGGCTGCCCTTAGGCTCGTTTGCTCTTCTAGCCATGTGCCTAATCATGTCTCCCTGTTTCCTTTTGCTCCTACTTGGTGCAAGTGTGACAGAGAAATAAAAGATGCAAGAGATGCAGAGAAAGAAAAGATAGTCAGTAAGCCCATGTACAAAACCCCCCCTCCCCTTTTCCCCTCCTCCCCCCTCCCCCACTCTCGCCTTCCCGCCCCCCTCCCTCCCATACTTGCAAAAGGGGTGTGCGACGACAAAGTTCCTCTGCCCGCATCATCCCTGAGGTAGAGTTGGTTATGTCCTTGGCTGTTGTGTTCCTCCATGTTCGGGTCTCTTTTATGTCCTTCAGCCCTTCAGTCCTTCATTCTCCCAGTCTCTCTCTGTTGCCTGGGCACTTCCTTCATTATACATTGTGAGGTAGGTACGCTGTTCTGTGCTTCCCTGCTGGTCCTCTCCGTTCACCTCTTTACTCTGATTGTTCGTTCAGCGGCGACGCGCTCCTCTTTGCTGCCCCAGGGCTTTTGTTCTCCTCCATGTCCTCCACTGCTGGACCTTGCAGGTATCGTTTTAGAGCCTCTGGGCATTCAAAAAACATCGTCTTCCATTTGTCTGTCACCTTGAATTTTGTTGGGCTGACAAAGCTGAACGCGGCTCCTCTTCTCCGCAGGATGTCTCTTTGTGCCAGGAAGCCTTTCCTTAGCTCCACTGTCGGCTTTGAATAGTCCTGAGTCAATACTATCTTGCTGCCGGCCCACGTTAGATTCTGATTTTTCCTGGCGAAGGCAAAAATGGCCTCTGTCTGGTTTAGTCTCAGAGGGTTGCAAATTATCGCTCTTGGGCCTCTTCCTGTGGCTGGTTTCCCTGCTGGTATCCTGTATGCCTTTTGTACCTCGAAGCCTTTTTGGAAGGTGATACCTGTAAGTTGTGGAATCATCTCCTCTAGCATGGCGGCACAGGAGCCTGCCTTATCTTCAGCCCCCTCTGGCACTCCCAGTATTCTTATGTTGCCCCGTCTTGCCCTGTCGTCCTTCTCCGCTAGGTGTTTTTGTACGGCATTTGTGGCTGTTCTCAGCTCTGCTATAGCCTTGGTGTGTCTGCTCGTTTCATCTTCCACCAAGCTTATTCGGTTTTCTGCAGCTTCTATTCTTGTGTTTGTTTTGTGAAGGTCCGCTCTAATGGCCGCCATCTCTAGTTGCATGTTCTCCAGCTTGAGTTTCGTCTTTCTTCCCACCTCATTGCCTTCGTTTACCTTCCGCAGGATGGTTTCCAGCGTGACCGGCTCGCCTCTTGTTTTGGTCGGGGACCCTTGGTTGTCAAATTTTGGTTTCTTCTGTTGCTCGCCTGTTGGTTTTCCATCATTGCCAGCCATTGTTATAATGCCCCTCCTTGATAGGATGCTGCCTAGCCTCCCTTTCGCTAGGGTTGTCTTGGGTAGTTCTGTCACCTTTAACGTTGTCTCTGAAATGCCTTGCAGTCTGTATCTGCTCGGCTCCCGGATGTGCCTTGTTCTGGTCTTTGCCTTAAGACCTGCCAGCGTGTGCCTTGTCTCGTTCGCGTTCTGTCTTGCTGCTTTGCCAACCGGGCGCTGGGGCTGCGTGCTTACGTCTGGCGCTCAGGAGGGTAGGCTGGATGTTGTGTTTGTTTTTATCTGGTCCTGTCCGTTGCCTTTAATGTGTGCTGTGCACTTGCTCTGCTCTGTGTGCCTTTAAGGGTCTTGGCCCTGCCCTTGCTGTGACGTTGTCTTCGGCCTCTCGCTGACCCCTCTGACCTCTTCTCGGCTCAAGCTTGCGTTGCTTGTACACTTTTTATTATGTTCTCGCCCTTACTTAACTTTAACTGCTCCTTAGCGTACTCTTTTGGTGCCCGGCTTCGCTTGCTGCAGCTGCCTGCGTCCTGGCCTGCTGACTGCTGCTGCTTACTGTGAATGCCACGCCTCTTGGTGCAGTTTGCGCTATGCTCGCACTGTCTCTTTTATGCCCTTACTCTGTTTGCCTTTCGTTGCTCTGTGCCACTCACACTGCCGGCAGTACTGCTTCGCTTGTTGCAGCTGCCTGCGTCCTGGCCTGCTGACTGCTGCTGCTTACTGCTGCTTTGCAGTGTTTGCTGTGTGGCTGCGTGCCCCTCGTTGAGTTTTCGGACCCCGCTGTGAATGCCACGCCTCTTGGTGCAGTTTGCGCTGTGCTCGCGCCTCCTCCGCGCTGCCCCCACGTCACTTGATCTGGCGTCTGCCGTGCTTTTCGCCGCCTCCGCGCCGCTTGATCCGGCTTCTACCTTGCTTCCACGGCTGTTGCACCTCTCGGAAGGGCCGTCGCGCTTCCCCCCTCAGTTTCCCCTGCTCGTGCAGAGTCTTCCGGCGCTGGTCGATGACACCCTTCCTCTTCCGGTCTGGTCCGGGTCTTCCGCCTGGAGGTTGTTGTTGGAGAAGACTTCCGGTGATGGCGCCTTCCTTCCTCTCACTTCCGGTGCCTGTATCTGTGACGGTGCCGAGTCTCCCGGTAAGCGTGCCACTTCGTTTTCACTGGAGGGGGTTTGCTTGTCTGGCGGGCTTACCTCGCTGCGTGTATGCCTTCTTCGAACGGAGGCGGTGGTGGTTGCGCGGCGCTTCTGCGGTGAGAGCGTTCCAATCACGAAATGCTGCCTTACTCTCCTTTTTTTTCTTTCCGTGGGTGCGGTGTTGGGTCTTTATTACTCTGCTCTCTTCAAAAGCCGGTCTGCTGCACGGCAACCGCTTTGCTGTTCTCTCTGCGAGCCCCGGACGCCATCTTGAGCTCACGCTGTTGTAACTCTTGGCAAAGTTCTCGAGCTGCTCTCTCGGCACTGCGGTTGTTACCCTTACTTCTGGACGTCTTCCCTGCTTCTGGGAGCTTTCCCCTGCTTGTTCCTCTCCTTTGTTGGTGGAATTGGCTGTTTTGGCGTGTTGTTTTCCCCTCAGGGATGCGGAGCTGACGGACCTAGACGACCGTCCACATTGCCGTCCAAGCCACGCCCCCAATTCAGCTTATTTTTCATCGTACATTTCTGGAAACTGCAGCCCTGGAATTTGACATAAGTCACAAGAACTTGCAACCAAAATGAAATTATCTGCCTCTATTTTCACTTCGAATGTTACTATTTCAGATATTAAACCGCACTCGAGGTGGCCCTCTGTTCCCACTCCATCCTTTAACCCATCACTGTGCCCTGTGGCCCTGCTATACGGTATTAGCAATCAAGAGCCCCCTTCCTTTAAAATCAGGGCAAGTGCATCACATTGACAAACCCAACAAGCATTTGCAATGCAACAGGTCTCCCATTTCCGAGAGTTTAAGCTATTGGCATTGTAAATAACAATGGCATAGATTCATCAACCGAAATTGCGATCGCAATAGCTGCGAAACAGCTATTGCGATCGCAATTACGGCTCCAGCAATTCATCAAGCAAAAAAACAGTAAATTGCGAATTCGCAAACATAAATTTGCAGAATCAATGTGGAACCCCCTTAGCGAATCTGTAACAGCGATTTTCCACTTAGTCTGCTAATTATTTTGCGAATTCGCAAATAAATCGCAAATTCAATTCATCAAACATCGCAAATTGCGGAAAAAAACAAAATCGCTAAATGCGAGTCGCAATTTAAGGAGAAGTCAAACCAGGTGGTACTAGAAAAAACAAAATCGCTAAATGCAAGTCGCAATTTAAGGAGAAGTCAAACCAGGTGGTACTGGTAACCATGAAGTTCAATTGGTAAAAAAAAAAATTCTAACAAGAAACAGGGGCGGGGTAAAACAAACACACTTAAGGAGACACAGTAGGTGCATGAGGACATTCACAATGCCAGGTCTATACATCGTGGCAAGGCGGCTGAGGCTCCAGGCTGCAGCCCGGAACCAACGCAGGATCCAGGAGCGCATCTTCCGGCTGCGGATAACACTCCTTGGCCAGACTGAAGAGGAGATCTACTCCAAATACAGGCTGAATGGGGCAATGATAACTAAGCTCATCCGAGACCTTGACCCCCTGATGCAGCACCCAACAAGGAGGACCAATGCCATGCCCACCCATGTCCAGGTCCTGTGCTGCCTGCACCTCCTGGCCTCCAGGGTCTCAGGAATATAGGTCTGTGCCACTTTTAGGTCGAGTTTGTGCAGCGCATGCGCTGCTCTGCGAGCCACACTGTACTGGAATATGGACTTGAAGCTCTGCCCACTCTCCGCCCATATTTGTCATTGGCTTGTGTCATAGCCCTTCTTAAATGCTGGCTTCTGATTAGTTAATAGGGTTGTTAGTCCCTCCTTTTACAGCCTTGTCTTCATTTGCAACCTCCCATGAGGATTAGCCCTTTTACTTTGGCTGTTACACGGTACGTCTTCTTTACTCTGGAAGCACTATTTTCTTTAATGAGTGTCTTTTACTGCAGGAAGACAGGAGGGTCAAGCATTTGGAATGCAACATTCTCACATTTGCGAGAGTTTCAACTGTAGGCATTGTAAATGACAATGACTTTTATTTATGTTTTAAAAACCAAATGGGGAACAGGCTGTCCAGATGGCCAAGGACACTGGTGGGGTTAAGCAAGGCGTTTCTTTTAGTTCCAATATTTCAAGTAAGGTCCTTAGTAGCAGTAGGCTCTTTAAACACAGTCTCTCCTCAATACTGTAAGTTCTTTTAAGTAGTTCTTTTCTCTTTGTAGGTTCCTTAGTTAGCGTATACATAGACTTTTCCTGCACGCTGTAGGTTCTTTAAATTGTCGCCAAGAATGTTGTAAATAAAGGTAGCGTAGTCCTTGTAGTTCCTTATAAGTAGTTTATTCAGGTAAGATGGTAAAGTAAGAAGAAGAGGATAAGGCCCCACCAGGAGCAGCCTCCTGCCGCTCAGCCCTTCATCCAACTGACAGTCTTACACACTCAACATTCCAACAAGCTCACACACCAACATTCTAGGCTGAGCAGCAGGAATAAGCACAACAAAAACATAAATAAAAGGCATTGTCATTTACAATGCCATTAGCTCAAACTCGCAGAAATGCTAGACCTATTGCATTGCAGATGCTTGTTCTCCTTAATTTGAGGAATATTTTATGCATTTGGAAGGTACACCTTTGGCTGACTGAAAAGGTGGGAATTGAATGTGTGAACTCTAAAGCCAAAATATGCCACGGTGCAAGTTTAAATATCATGAAATGTAACCATATATATTTCTGGCTATAATGCAGATTTTACTGGCTGTATCTGATGACGGATATTTCTTTCTATTTAAATGTACTTTTGCCTCTATTTTTATACTATAATAAACGTTAAATAAAGATTAAAAAGGAAAAGGAAATCCGACAAGATCCAATTGGACCTGTCTAAAGACTAGGAGGATTCCTGTAAGACTATGAGGAGGGGAACTGGAATGAAGGTGTGAATTTGACTGCCTGACCTGTGCATGGGAGCAGTGGGTAACTACGCTGTATACTTTTTGTTGATTGGTTGGTGTATCTTCCTTTTTATGGTCGATTTGTAAATATGAGGATTTGGAAAAATACTAAAAATAAATCACAATAAATGGATCTTAAAAAAAAGAATTGTGGATCTCATCTCATCCATCCTAAACACACTTCTGAAACACTGAACACCGTATTCGAATCTCAAATGATCCAGAATAGTAACAATTGAGAACCTCTGGACCCATGATGCGGGTCCTATCTTCGGTCCAAATTCTGGATTGTCCGGGATAAGTAAAAACGAAGAGTGCCTACAACCAAGCCTCATATTCTGTTCCCAACATACAGTATAGTTTGCAAGGGTCTGAAACGAGTGAGTCAATAACCAAGGAGTACTTACTCTTTCGAACTGAAAATCCTAAAAGTTACAATGCTGTGCAGATGGATTAGATGGTTTGGTGCTATAATCACTAGCCTGACCCTATCTCCAACTGAAATTCATACCCTTTCCAAATTAGTAAGAAGACAATGTGCCAGTAGCCAGGCCTCTGCTTCTTAGGATAGCCGTACCAGTTAGAATGCAGAGCACTGCTGACTGCTCTTTCATTTTTCGTGGTAGCCTATCTGTAAGCAATATTGCAAATATCTTATGCATTCCCTAGTATAGTGTCATGACATGTTGCGACAGTGTCCAGGAATTAGCCCATCCTTACAATTCACATATGTTGCATGTAACGTGAAAGTGGGCTTATCCCAGACCAACTTCCTATAATACCATGTATAGGAAGTTGTGCGTCATAAACACAAAGCCATTCATCATATTCATGGCAGCATCAAACACCTCGTCAGGAGCTTTTTCCAAAGGTAAAAAAAAATAGTTCAGGCAACTTACTGCGTAACAAAGTTGAGAGCTGGAGTTTATTTTCCAGTCCTATATGTTTCAATGGGGACATTTATATTTACCATACTCCGAGAGGTCTTGCCAAAATTTCAATTTAGCTTCAAGTGCAAAGAAACAACTCGGAATTAATGATTTCTTCACTGCCTCTGTTTATTTTCAAGCCTGATGTTTTGCCTGAATTGTCTCTCCTCGAATCAAAACCATTTTGCAACTTCTACTCATCTTGATCACAGCTTCAGGTTGCTGTTTGGTCAAAGTCTTCTTGCAGTCTTGATAGATTAACTTTGTATGCCCTCATTTCACCCTCAGCAGAGAATGGCTTTCTACCCCGAGTCTGCATAATGAGACCGGAGCTGGTATGCAGCCAGAGCTAAAGAGCGGAGTAAATTTACACCGTTTTTTGCAGGAGTGAGGCCGACTTTCTCTTTGTAAACGAATGCATAATTTATGGACAATTCAGAAGGGTGAACATATTAAAATTACTAAAGAAATGGCTATCATAATTTATGCATTTGTAGGATCAGTGAAATCATCTTTCTATGCGAATAAGAAAAATGATTGTGCTAATGCTTGTTACGCACGTCCAGATTTACTAATGGAAATGTTTGTGAATTAACACTAAGGGCTGGATTTCGAGTTTGGCAGACAAGGTACTTCTTTGTCATGCACAGTCTTGTGGTTTGTTCACATGGCTGCCACTACTAATTAGCATCAATTATTCTTAACGTTCTTCAATTAAAAAAAGAAAAAAATCTCCCTGGATTAATGTCTTTTCTGTGTTTTGCTTTGTGTTTTTTTACCACATCAGTAAATTAGCGCAGACTGCTATACAAAAAAGTCACGCGATTTTTGATCCAATTTATTAGCTATAAAGAAAACAAAAGGAAAGGCAATGAACTTGTGTGACCCATCAACATTTGCTGTTGGTTTGTTATACCTGGGGAGCATCAGAAGCACCAGTCAATGCAACGTCAGAAACTGCAAGCAGGCAGTCACAGGTGACTGTTGACCTCTGCCCAATGCCAAGCCTCTCGTTAGACCTGTCTGCCTGCGGAGGTGCGTATCAGCGAGATTAGGTAATCTCCTTTCAAAGGCAATAGAAAATGCTTCATGCATGGGCAAAAGGTCGAAAGAACGAATTTAACGAACAACCTATGCACGTGTTTTTAAAATAAGTGTTCACATTCGAGTGTGTGAATTTGTGCCAGTATCATAAGGCATATGATTTAAATGTTGTGGATCACTTAGTTGTATAGGCAAAATGCTGCGTATTACACAGTTTAATATCATAGTAAGCCGAACAGAAACCCTAATCGTAAAGGCAACCATAACACCTCCTGTAACCCTAAACATAAGCCTACTTACTACACACCTAGCCGCGGCTCCCATCAAAATCCAGTCAATAACTCTATCCAGATTCTCCTTGGATCCTAAGGATTACCGGAAACTAGCCTACATATAAACCTAACCATAAGAGTAACCTTAATACTAACAATAATCTTAACCACAAACTAGAATACTAATGTTAATACTAACTTTAACATTAACCCTAAAAGTAGCATTGATATCAACAGTAACACTAACCACAACTCTAACCGTAACACTATCTACTCATGGTGTCCCTAACATTTACTCTAAACCTAACTGTACCCGTAATTTTATCTTTATTCATAATCCTAATGCTAACTCTAACCTTAACGGTAAGCCTAATGCTAGTAAGAATACTTACCATAAACTTTGACCAAATTGTAACCATCGAGTTAGCATTAGCCCAAACTATAATCCTAATGGTAACCATAACACTAGCATTAATCCTGACAATTAGCCTGCCTCAAAGGATAACCCTAACAGTAACACTAAAATTAACCTTAAATTTAAATGTGAACCAATTAATACGTGTGATCAGCAGCTGTCGTCTTAAGGGCCTCTTGAGCGTGTATTGTTGGTGGCTGACGTGACTGTGGGTTGCATCTTTAGGATGGGTCATACTAGGGTTTGGTTTTGGAAGCAGCATTCTAATCCTGATCCAATAGGGCCATCAGCAGGCATTCTGTGTGATGTAACTGGGCTGATATTGGACCAGGTTTTTCTCTATACTTCCGAGGGTGACCCTGAGCATTAGTGAGCATGCGACTAGCAAGGTCCAGAACCAAGTAGCCAATAACAGCCTTGTATTTCACTACCAACACCAAAAGGGGTGAATGTGGGGCACGGAGACTTCAGGTGGTGTGACGGAAGCAAGAGTTCCTTTCCGCTCACTAGCAGCTGTGTTCTACACTAGCCACAGCCATCCATTCCAGACAAAGTGCTGCATATTGAATACTTCCAAAGTTTAAGGGTGTCGCCATGAGCGTGTAGGTAGTTGAATCAAGATCCTGGCCATGCATAGCTGTCTCCAATACCAGAGCACTCTCAGAGGATAAACGGCTGGCTTGACAATGGCAGCTACCTGGGCTTGCACATTAATGGTAATTAAAGAGGACTGTGAGATTACAGACTTTGGAAACACAGTGGGAGCTGGTGAACCCCATTATTTAATAGGAGCACAAACTTACACTTTGGGGTAAAGAGCAACCAGACGCTTCAAAATAAAGACTATCCAAGTTGTCAACTGGCTTGAGGGAGGGGATAAAAGAACAAAGAAGGCTTTGGAATGACTAACGCCGGTCTACCTGGAAACCAAAAGGATGGGTCACCTCCCGAAGTGGAGACAGCACTCCCAGCCCACACCTGCCTGAAGGCTGACACACAGGGACAGGATGGTGGTTAGATAGTAGAGCCTATAATCTGTAGGGGGTTTACCCAAAAGAATAATCAAATACACCCACAGAAAGTATTCAGAATGGAAGATGATTGGTATTAATACATGCTCCATCACAATATTGTATTGCATTTGATTAACATGTATTATTGGTATTGATATGTTTACTAAAGCGCACGAATGCCAATGGCGTTTTGAGGCTGATGTGGCCTACTGACTGATGTAGTCTTTACTAACAAGCATTGTATCTCAGTTTAAGAGGCGGAAAACAACCAGGTTTTTAGATCTTTCCTGAAGGTAAACAAATTAGATTGGCTCTTCAGATGTTCTGGTAGGCTGTACAAGAGATGGGCTATGATATGAATGAAACTTCTGCCCCTCCATTTGGATCTCCTGATTCTCTGGACAATGATTTTTCTGGAGTTGGCCAATTTAATGATCTACGAGGCTTATACCTTGTAGGATTTTTCTTTAGGTAATCAGGGGCAACTCCATAAAGGGCCTTGTGGGCCAGACAGACAGCCTTACATCTAACCATCTTCTTCACCGGTAACCAGTGAAGTTCTCGTAACGTTCCAGACACGGACTGGAAAGTAGGAATTTTCTTTAGCAGTTTTGCTGCCGCATTCTGAAGACACTGCAGTTTTTGCAGATCACTTATCACTTACGAGTGGCCACCTGAATTGTTTGTTATAATACATCTGCAGCCACTGATCTCCACAACTTGTCTCGGCGATTGACTTGGCTGGTGAAATGGGGTTCATGGCCAAGAGTGGCCAGGGTGCTCGCGTTAAAAGTTATACCTAGGGTGACCAATTGTCTGTCATTTATTCTGGCAGTCTGTTTATTTTGGGAGGCTTTCCGTTGTCCGTAACTGAGTGTATTACAGTCGGCTTTTGCCCGTAATTTTAAATTTGCATTTAGTTACAATTAGATAAGCCCCTCTGCTGCCCTTAGAAAGAAAGCAGCGTCACGTGACACCTGGCGTGTCATACGGTATTTGATGGTCTGCATGTTTCGGGCCGCGTGCTGCAGAAAATCTATCTAGGTGAGTACTCGTTGAGAGCAGCAGTGTGCAGTCCTTCGTGCTCCGGAGCAGCAGCGAGGTCAGAGTGCACAGAGGACACCCTCAGTCCAACTGTGCCAGTCACCTGGCTTGGCTGTGTGCTCTCCAGTAAGAGGTGGGCCTATTTTTGAGTGACAAGCCAGCAAAGTTATGTGAAAGACGGGCAAATCCTCTGGCCTGGCTACATGAGCTAAAGAACATTTGAAGTCAAGATAACAAAACATTCGGCATGTAAATCACTATCAAATGTCAATCAAAATACTGTAAAAGACTCTTTAAGTTGAAATGTGAATATTTCTTGAACATTTCCGTTTCACTTTTGTCCTAGCATCTGTCACCAGAAATAGATTTTAAGCATGATCATTTCCTTCTCTCCTACTGACTTTGTTCTAAGTGAACCGAGAGATTTCAGTTTGTCATATCATGTGCATCATGTATGTGGCCAACATGTTCAGTAAATGTGGAGCAACATTATTGTCTTTAAGAGGGACAGTCCAGTGTAGAGGAACCAAAAAAATGGTTGCATCACTAACAATCAGCAGCAATAGGCATTGTACGATGCAGCTTTGTTTGATGATGCCAATAGCTCGGGCTTTGATATCTTATGTGACAGCATTCACTGGATGGCCTGCTCCACCATATACAAGTGAGGGCCTTAGGTAGCACACTCCCAGAGCTGAATTTCTTTAAGATGGTCTCAGTTGTACCATTCTGAAGTAAAGGGATTTGCATCGAGTTGCATCAGGTTCCCATTTGAGGACGGCCTTGCCCCCCCCCCCCCCTAGACATGTTTAGGAGGTGGTATAATTGGTAGATCTGATAAAGTAATTTGGCATATCAGTCATCAATTATGCCGATGACACTCAATTGATTTTCTCATTTGAGGGTACTGAGACAGTTTCGAGGGACACCTTCCACCGCTGTATGTCGGCTACAGCAGAGTGGTTGCGAGCGAATTCACTCCAATTTAATGGGTCAAAAACGGAGGTACTCCACTGCTCCCTAGACCGTCCCCCCCGCGCGCTACCGGATGACTTTTGGCCAACTTCTATTCAAGGCTCGGTGGAGGTCGCGAAATCGGCTCGTAACCTGGGAGTTCTGTTTGAACCTAACCTACAGCTTGACGCTTCTGTAAATAGGACTGCAGCGACCTGTATGGGCTTGCTTCGTGCCCTACGCAAGATCTTGCCACTACTTCCCCGGGAAGCTAGAGCCGAGGTAGTGCGTAGTTCTATTCTCAGTAGGTTAGACTACTGTAACGCACTACTTCTGGGAGCCCCTAAGATTTTGATCCTAAAGTTGCAGAGGATTCAAAACATGGCGGCTAAATTGGCTCTATCTCGTCCTCGCTCTGCTTCTTCATCCACAGCACTGGCTGATCTTCATTGGTTACCGGTCCAGCAGAGGATTGCCTTTAAGGCTTTGTGCCTTGTCTTCAGGGCTCTGCATGGACTAGGACCGATACCACTTCAAAACCTTTTCTCTTGGTATCAAGCTGCCAGACTTCTGAGATCCTCCTCGGCGTTCCTGGTGAGGATTCCCAGGATTAACAGAGTGAGGATGGGCAGCCGCGCGTTTAGTTTCGCGGCCGCCACGTTATGGAACACCTTACCTCTGACGTTGAGGAGTAGACAAGATTTGTCCTCTTTCAAAAGGGATCTTAAGACCTACCTGTTTCCAAGAGCAATGTAATGCACCCCACCTGATGATTAGATTGGTCTCAGCGCCAGGATACCCTTTGGGTGACATTGCGCTTAACAAGCATTAAATACATACATAATTTAGAAATGTGAATGCTAACCACATAATCACCACTGTCGAGTAACAATGATCTTTACCTTCACCGTCATATAGAAATTCTGCAGATAAACCACTCAGTGATTGTATTGTAATTGCATTTATGTAGCGCTTACTAGCCCTGACAAGGTGTTGAAGCACTTTTTCTGCAAGTAGGACGCTACTCCAGAACGTAAAGAGTGGTGAATTAGTATAGGGAAATATGAAATTAATGAGCGGTGGGAATGCGAGTTTGTTATTTGTAGTGAAAAAGGATAGTGTAGGGTTAGAAGAGGGAAGGGTTTGCAGGAAACCCACCTTTTCTGATTGGTCACCACTGACTTTTGCTGCACCCTATACTTTTGCTGGCTTTAGAACTCTGTGCACTTTACCCCTGCTAACCAGTATCAGAGAACCTGTGTTCCCCTTTAAACATGGTTGAATAGGCATATTCCTAATTTTCATTAGCTTAATTTACCTATAAATGACTAGTATTTGGTACAAAATGTCACCAGTGGACTGTCACACCTATTATGCCATCCACTACAGTGACACTGTAAAACATAGTACCGGGCCTACCAGTGGAGCTGGACTCTATCAGGTGTAAAAACTGCAATTCCACCTGCCAAATAAACTGTGAAATGCCTACGGGGAGCAGACAATAAGCTGACATTAATGGTCAGAGATTACTCTTCTGAACTTCACAGAATATGCATGGTGGGGGCTGTGGGCATCCTCTTTGATACTATCTTGCCAAACCCGCTGGAGTGTCAAATCCTACTTCACAGGTATGGTGGGTTTACATATAACACAGAGCGCATTTGAAAGGTAGAGAACAGGGGCCCTATTATGTAAAGGGTGCACTTTCCTTGTTTGCGCCAAGCACACCATAAAACAGGTGAGCAGGGCACAAACAGGGAAAGTGTGCCCTATTAAATGGAATGTGCTGCCCCCATGGCAGCCGTGAACTCGCACTGCTCTGGGGCAGCGCATTCATATGAAAAACGGAGTGGGTACTTTGAAGCTGCTCCGTGTTTCACAGTGCAGGCGACAACCTGCCTGCCCATTTAAGGAGGATTAGAGATTCCCTTGCAGGTGGGTGCAGTGAGTGACTGCACCCACCTGCAAGGGGATGTCTGGGGGGTCCAGGGAACCTCCTTCACCCTCTCCAGAGGGCTGCCATCAGGGGGTGAACTGAGAGTGCGGTGGCACACCTTTGTCTCTGCGCCTGTATCTACATTACGGCGCAGGTGCAGCGCCAAAGGGATTCCCTCAAGATAGAGCTGGTGCTTTATGTGTGCCAGTGATATTGGTGTTACAGAAGTGGACGAACAAGTGTCTGTGGACTCTTCTCTAATACCAAATTGCCCCGGGTGTGCAAAGCGGGCGCAAGCTCCCATTGCGCCCTGGGGCACTTCCATAATACAGCCACTGGATGCTGAGACAAACCTTGTGTATACACTGTCTGGTTGCTGGGAAACCCTACTTTTGTCCTACCTGACTTCGGTCTCTGGTTTTTACATAAAATACGTGGGGCATGCCTGAAAGGAAGGAACAAAAATGATGCCAAGACAATTCTTGTGCATCCACTATCTGGTTGCTGAAAAACCGTACTGTTGTTCTACCAGACTTCTTACTCTGGGTTTATTGGGGGTTGCTTAAATAAACTTTTTGAGTTACATGTGTGAGGACACTAGGATTACCATAGTACACTCTCCACCCACACCCTCCATCAGCTCTGAGAGTTCAAGTTTAGTGTGGCCAAAGACCCTTGCCATCATGAAAATTCCCAAAGAGGGTAGGGTTGGCCTCTGGAACGTTTGCCCCATCAATTAGGGTGTCCCCAGGAGTCATTTCTACCCACTTGATCATGCCAGGCCTAAATGTGGCATCTCAAGGCACCCATATCAGAACAAAGGATGTTTCCCCTTGACTACTCATCCGATCTACGCATGAACAACCAACTGTAAAAAAGGGACAGGCTGCTGCACCTGAGAAAGAACAGAAAAGGACTAGACTGGCTGTCTGTGACTGAGAGGAGCTCTGAAGGACTGAATCTGCTCCTTCATGTACCTAGGACAATGATGTGGACTGCAAGGGTCAGTTGGCTGACTTTTTGTGTAGCTACAGACCAACAACAAGCTGCAAGAGGCCGTTCCTGCAACTGCCTAGCTGACCAGTGCCAACTGGATCTGGACTGGACCCTGCTGTGTCTGCCTGACATCCTGTGAGTCTCTAAGTGCCTCCTCATACGTCCTAAGGGGCTTTAGAAATGAACTTCTGTGGTGGATTGGGACTTAAAGGGGTGAGTCAGAAGGTAAAATCTTGACCACCACAAACCTGGTAGGTGTATCCGATTCACGTTCAATCGCAGTCAGCCTGAAATTGCAGTTAGGTCCCAGTCTACCATGACTATTGACTATTTTACTTTTTGCCACTAGTCCTACTTAAATCTTTAAAAAAACGTGTCTCCTGTTCCCCTTATTGGATTTTTGACCTTCTGGTGACATTTTCTTTATTACATGTACTCTATTTTTTCTTAATTGGTTTTGCACTTCTATTGTTTTGCATGAACTTTCCACACTGCCCTAAATTACCCTGTGTGATCTGTGCTGTAGCTAAAAGGGTTGTGAATATTCCTTGAGGAAGTGGTCACCCACCCTGGTTAATAATCCAATTTCTTACAATCAATGACTCTACTAATGACATGAGAAAGTCAGCAGACCAGAAGGGATGTCTCTGACCTTGGGGGCAGCGGGCGCTTCTTTGAACGCCTCAAAAGTAATCATTATAACAAGCTGCTTTCTTTTGATTGAAAGGGGTGGGTTTAAGAGGGGGAGGAGTAACACAAGGAAACAATCCCAGCTGCAAACAGCACTTGAGAGAAGAGGGGGAGAGGGGGAAAGGAGGGACGGAGGGGGCTATTTTGGCTCCGTGAGAGGTCACAAGACTGCTTACCAGGGTGCGCATAGATGCCAGGGGGACAGGATCCTGAATGGAGATGAATCGCCCAGCAGGGGGCCTGCACATAAGCAGCTCAGCGGCATTTTAATCAGATTTCCACTAAAAGCGGTCCTTTGTTTGCTCCCGACTCTCAGAGCGGAGAGTAATCCCCATCAAAGACACTATTGCGAGTTTCTGTGGGGAGAGGTTAGTGATGGTTGGTGTGTGCAGCTGTCAAGGAACAGGCAGGAGTGAAGGCATCCGGTTCCCTAATTGGGACGGTAATTGCAGGGTTGGCCGTCTCGTGGTGTCTGGGGGTAGGTGTCGTACAACATTCCTTATTGTTGTGAAGAAGTGGGTGGGTGAGTGGGCTGTCTCTCTCTACCGTGACCTAGGCTGTCTGTCAGACGAGGCTGTCACCAGGGACTGGCATGACGAAAACAAACCACGGGGGAAATCAGGAGTTAGCTGGCACAGCTAGGGAAATGAACATATTTCACAAGTAGTGCTGGCAAGTAGCCTGCTTCCTAGCTAGCGCTATGTCACCTTTCACTCAGAAAGATCTTGGCGGCCATGTTTTCAGTTTGAGATTCTAAACAACTGCAAGATATAAATATATGTTAAAAATTCTATATTCTTTTGTACCGATGCAATTCTGTTTCCTTTAATAATGTTTTGGAGTAGCTTCCTATTTCTATTTAGTACTCGAATGTTTTTTATCTGATTATTTTCTATTTTCTGTTTTAATTCTATATTTTAAAGAGGGAAATGTCGCCTTTTGGTGGCATAAGCTGACCAGCTGTGTCAGTATAATACAGGTCGGGTCCTTCTTTTGCAAATAATGGACATAATATACGGAGAGAAAATAGGATAGAACACAACTCAGTTTGGTCGACCAGAGAGGCCACATTAAGATGAAATATGTTTTACTGAAGCCTCAGTGTTCTGACCCGTGCTATTCTTTCTTCAATGTCACAAAGCGCTCTGAAGCAACTGCAAAGAAGAACTAAGCATGGACTCGGGGCATGGACAGAGAACTTGAGAGGGGTCTAGACTGTTGAATAGCTACCCACTGCATCCATTACAAGGGAAAGGGGCATGCCCCAAGCATTCTCTAGTCTGACCATGGCATTTTACATCGTACTCCCTGGAGCGCAAAGCGAGGTATGATCCACTGGAGATCCTATTTTGAGCGGTTCTTGTCCTCTGAGACGTTCCTGAGGAGACCCGACGGTGCCAAACTCTATGGGGCAGATTTATGAAGGCCTTGCGCCGCCGGTGCGTCACTTTTAACATGGGAAAAAGTGACGCACCGGCGGCGCAGGGCCTTCATAAATCTGCCCCTATATTTTTAATACTGCTGCTCTTTGTCAGCAGAGGCCATTAGATGCACTTTGGATGGCAAATGTGACAAGGTGGGGAACGAGATTGACACGCTGTCAAATTGTGGACTGGATCCCGGTGGTGGCAGTGGGAGGGCAGAAATCTGGCAGCGGACAGTGCTTCGATTAACTTTTTCTTTGACACAAAGTAATTAAATGCCCTTGACTATGGACCTATATCATGTAAGGCATCTACAGACATAGCTTATGTGCCATAGACACTTTGCATTCTGGGAACTGTAGTTCTAGGTCAGGTGCCACCCAGGATATGAGCGCATTGGCAGTCATTAATCATAATGCCAAGCGCGGGGCTAGAGGAGCGCGCCTCTAGGGCCCGGCCTCCCGGCCCCACGCCACGCCGTATGCTAGGCTCCCTAGGCCAGCTCCCTAGGTCAGCACTGAGGGGAGAGACGGTAAGCTCTCCGCAGGGAGAATGGGGCCACCGGCTGGGGAGGCTAGGGCGCCAGGTTACGGGCCTCCTGGGATCCTGGGCAGCCTGGTGGTCGAGGGGTGGGCCCCGGAGATGGCCGACAAGGACCCGAGGGCAGGGGCCCGTCACTCAAGGAAGCAGGTGGGTTGCGCCTTGCGTGGGGAGCTCAGTTTTGGAGATGCGAGCCAGAGGGCCCCTTAGTGCTGGGGGAAAAAGGAACTATGATAACAGAGAATTATTAATGTCAATATTAAAAATGTGTTATTGATTTATTACAGTTTGAATATGTATTGTTTAGTCATGTTTATGAATGTTGATATTAAACATGGCCGTTTTACACCCACCCTATCTCTGTGAATGATGTGACTGTGGGTATTTGTACCAGCGGTAATGGCGGGCGGGCAGCATCCTATGGGTGTGCGTATCAACCAGCAAGCCCCCGTGAGGGGCTGTCTCTCCTTTCTCATACTTTTTTCATGCCTGGGTGGGAGTTGTCCTATGTTGTATTGACATTTTTGTTATAAATAGAACACATTGACACTTTCAGTAGCGTCAGTGGGTCGCTCTTGTTAGGGAGTATTTGAAATACATTGAAAACCCCTACATTGTCGTGAATTTAAAAGTAGGTGTTCTAGCCAAGTCAGGCTTGTTGTTTATGGTTTGTTGAGTGGGGGCAGCCTGACTTTTACTCCCCCTGTTGCTCCAGCTGTGTTGATGAGCTATTAATCATACCCAAACTTTGTAAAGCACGTTTATTTATTTAAGTCTATACACTACCAATATACATTACTGTTGCTCATTCTAAGTTTGTCATTTTGTGTGAATCCACTTTCCTGGGTACCCATCATGTTGGCAGTCTAGAAACCCCCCTGGCAACAAAAATGCCAAAAACACAACGCGTGTTTTGCTTTCTGAGATATATTGCAAGATGATATCCACGCATTGGCATCTCCCCCACCCCCGCCCCCCTTCCCCCGGGCATGACTCCTCTTTAACGCCAGAACACTTAAAGAAAACCTGGGCGAAACACAAACGACTTATCCTCTGCAAACATAAGCGATCTTTTATTGATGGGAGCTAAGAGCTCAACGTGCGAGTGTACAGACATTAACATAGAATCTGGGTAGAAATGTGCATTAACGAAATTGACGCACGCGTACACTCTGTTAGTTCCTGATCAGCTATGCCCATACACTGCAGGAGCGAAGATAGCCCCGTTCCTCTGAACCTACCACTCCGTGGCACATACCATGAATAGTACCATGAGCCAACAGAATAGTAAGGGACAGGGGGCGGGAATAAGGGAAGGACAGACAAGGAATCCCAGATCGTCTCTCCGAGGAAAAAGGTCCTACTGCAGGGACCACGTCACTCCACGTACTTTATCACAAGGAACAGTCTGGAACAGTGTCTGCACACAAAAAGCAGATATCAGCGATGTGGACACAAACAAGAAACCCTTTTTCTCCCCTCATGCACCCACACACCACCCTATGACACTCCTCCTTACCACCGTTACTTGTAATAGTCGCAGGGTGGAGTACTCCGTCCTGGAGTATAATTCCAAAGCCAGCAAGTACTATGCAGGAGAGCAATATCAAAGGTCCGGGATCAAAGAAGGTGGGAGGGTGGGCTGGACGGCAGGGATAATTGTCACAGGTAACCAAAGACCAAAATGGGGGATAATGATAAAAGGAGGAAAAAGTCGTTAGAACGACTAAAAAAACCTCCTTACAATTGTGGAATTTTGTAACGCCCTAACATGCCGCCTGGAATAGGATCAAAATCAGGGCAAAATAGGATCTACTCGTAGCACAACACAAACGCTCCGTTGTGTTCTCTCCAAAACCCGGAAACGCCCAAACCAGCACTCCGCCTCCGCACAAAGAGATGGACAGCCTGCACAAGAGGCGGAAGTGCGGAACAGCGTTAGCGTCACCGGGACCAATAATTAATCAGCAGGAACAACCGGACAATCCAGCCGGATCACCCAAGTTCCACAAGAAGCGCCGGAGCCCCAGCACCTCTTAATCCCAGCCGGGATAAAAATCACCCCAAAGTAAAAAACGTGATGTCTAACACACAACAAGACAAGACGAACAAACAACTAATCCTCAGGGACCCAAACACTAATAAACTAAACAAAAAGTCAGGGGAAGCAAGAAAACAGGGGGGAGCTAGGAAAGGGGGGGGGGGGGGAAGGTTTGGGACTAACAGGAACCTACAGGGATTAACAGGAGCCAACAAAATGGGAAAATGCCACGAGCTCGTGAATGCAGCAAGGATCCTTTAGTACAACAAACAGCTCCCAGCACGAACCAGGAACCACAATTCAAGATAACGAGCACCGGGTACAGGGAAAACAACCCTTTTAACCCCGCCCGGCCCGTCACATGGGTGTTGTGTACATGGTAGGAGAAAGAGGACTTCTAGGCCAGTTCCTAACAGTACCCCCTCCCAACGATCCTCCCCACTGGGCAGGGCTTAGACGGATGTTGCCGATGGAACATACGGATCAGGCGAGGAGAGTGCACTC
This sequence comes from Lissotriton helveticus, assembly GCF_964261635.1. Lineage (NCBI taxonomy): Eukaryota > Metazoa > Chordata > Amphibia > Caudata > Salamandridae > Lissotriton > Lissotriton helveticus. The sequence goes on along the minus strand of NC_136065.1, from coordinate 1,803,954,443 downwards.
CCCCAGCCGGCTCCCATGTACGGTCCTCGGGGGCATACCCTTTCCAGTCTATCAAATAGAAAAGACGCCCCTTTCGCCTTTCCGAATCCAGGATAGCCCGAACCTCGTACTCTTTCTGTCCGTCCACTATTACAGGGGGAGGAGGTGGTAGGACCTGTGAAGATGGTATATAGGGCTTCAACAGGGACGTATGAAATACTGGATGAACCATATAATCTCCGGGCAGAGCTAATTTCATGGCAACAGGATTTATAATCTGTATGATCGGGAACGGTCCTGCATACCTAGGTTGTAATTTACGGGATCCCCCAAGCCTCAAGTTCTTTGTTGCTACCCATACCTGGTCTCCAACTTGATACCCAGGTGCAGGGACACGATGTTTGTCCGCCTGCAACTTCATAGCAGCCTTAGCTGTCAACAACTGCTCCCGGGCAATCGCCCATATCTTGCCCAGACGGTCACAAACATCATCTATGGCTGGCACACGTCCCGTAGGCTGAATTGCCACCGCCCTGGGATGGTAACCTAATGAACAGTAAAAGGGTGTCATCCCCAAGGCTGAGTGCTGACTGTTGTTATACGCGAACTCAGCAATAGGAAGAGCCATAACCCAATCACAAGCCAGTGATGTCGTTAAACACCGAAGGTACTGTTCCATGGTCTGATTGGTGCGTTCGGTCTGTCCGTCAGATTGTGGATGATACGCGGATGACAATCTGACGTCCACCCGCAACACTGAACACAATTCCTTCCAAAAATGTGAAACAAACTGAGCCCCCCTGTCTGTCACGACCGCAGAAGGCAACCCATGGATTCGCACAATGGAGGACATAAAAACCAAAGCCATTTCCCGAGCTGTAGGGATCTTCGGAAGGGGAATGAAATGAGCCATCTTTGTAAACAAGTCGACCACCACCAATATGGCAGTAAACCCAGAAACAGACGGAAGATCGGTCACGAAATCCATACTAATGGTGTGCCAAGGGGAAGGGGGAACCTCCAAAGGCTGCAACAAACCCGATGGTTTGCTATGTGAAGGCTTACTGATGGCACATACCGGACAAGCCTCAACATATCCCTTTACATCCTTGGCCAATGAATCCCACCAAAACCATCTCGTACACATCTCCTTAGTCTTAGGGGTTCCAGGGTGTGCCACCAAGGCAGATGAATGACACCACTCCATGACCTGACTCCTCAAAACAGGGGGAACAAACAACCGATCCTCATAATACAACAATCCATCCCGAACTGATGCCTGAGGCAAAATCAACCAGGGTGTAAGATCCATCTCACGCAGTTGACGCTTAACTAATGTAGTAAACGTCTCGCTTTCCACAGCCCCAACAATCCTGTCCTCAGGTATCATAGGCCTACTCTCTTTTTCCTGAGATAGCTCTTTGGGATCCACATGGATACGGGACAAGGCGTCAGATTTAACCTGCTGCGCTGCTGGTCTATACGTAATGATGAAGTCAAACTCATTAAAAAAAAGAACCCACCGCATTTGGCGTGGCGTCAAGGCTCGCGCCGAACGGAAGAACTCAAGATTCTTATGATCCGTGTAGATGGTAACGGTGTGTCGTGCCCCCCACAGATAATGCCTCCATTCCTCAAAGGACAACTTAACTGCTAATAGCTCCCTTTCAGCCACCGTATAATTGCGCTCTGCAGGCAGTAGGGTCTTAGAGAAGTAGGCGATAGGGTGCATACATCCTGTCTCGGCCGCTCTCTGGGACAGCACTCCACCTACTGCACAAAGAGACGCGTCCGTCTCCACATAAAAGGGTAGAGCCGGATCTGGATGGATCAACACGGGTGCCGATGTAAATGCCCCCAACAACCGCCGAAACGCCCCCTGCGCCTCTGGAGACCACTCAAAGGATACCCCTTTACGTAGCAGCTGTGTCAGGGGAGCCACAATGTCAGAGAAGTGCGAGATAAAACGCCTGTAGAAATTGGCGAACCCCAACAACACCTGTATGTGTTTTACGGACGTTGGAACAGGCCAGGTGATAATGGCCTCGATCTTTCGCGGATCCATCCGCACCCCTCCAGCAGACACCACAAATCCCAGAAACTCTACTTGAGTAGTACTAAACTGGCATTTTGACAGTTTCGCGTAAAGATGGTGCTCCCGCAACTTGCGCAGAACCTGAACCACATGGTGGTAATGCTCGGCCACTGTCTCAGAAAAGATCAGTATATCATCTAGATACACAATCACGCTCTGATCCAAGAACTCCCGCAACACCTCATTTATGAAATACTGGAATGCCGCCGGCGCATTACATAGCCCGAACGGCATCACACAGTATTCATAAAGGCCATATTTTGTTTTAAAAGCAGTTTTCCACTCATCCCCAGTTCGCACACGCACCAGATGGTAGGCGCCACGCAAGTCCAACTTAGTGAACACCCTTGCACTGCGCAGCTGATCTAGTAACACGGGGATGAGTGGAAGCGGGTATTTATTCTTGACAGTGGCTTTATTTAGCGTGCGGTAATCCACACACGCCCGCAAAGTGCCTTCCTTCTTCGGGATGAAAAAGATAGCCGAAGAGACGGGCGAACACGATGGACGAATAAACCCCTGACGTAGCATCTCATCAAGATACACCTTCAAGTGCAACTCCTCCGGCTCAGAGAGAGCATAAACTCTACTACACGGAAGAGGTGCCCCGGGAATAAGATCGATCTTACAATCGAATGATCTATGTGGGGGCAAACCCTGCGCCTCTTCTACATCAAATACCTCCCTGAACTCCTGATATTGCAAAGGCACTGTGTCCATGCCAGTAGCAGCACAGGACAACGACAACTCCTTTTCACCTGCATCTTTATAGCAGTGCTTCAAACAATACGAGGAATCAAGAGACACTAGCCTTTGTACCCAATCTATCCTGGGATTGTGCTCCTGCAGCCACGGCACACCCAAAACCATCCCGAAAGAGGGAGCATCGATGAGGTCAAAACACACCATCTCTGAATGCCCATTCTCGCACACCAGACACAACGGTACCGTCCTTTTCGTAATAGAACCTGATGTCAGTTCAGTGCCATCAATCGCCCGCACAGGTTCCGGCTGGTCCTTTACACAACATGGAACATTCAATTTCTTAGCCAACGTAATGTCAAGGAAATTGCCTGTAGCCCCTGAATCCAACAAAACCGATACCGGCACTTTTCCGCTGTACAGCGCCAAATGAGCATTAATTATGAAGTGCCTAGGGGCCTTATCTACTGCTCCAAGTACACTGTACTGATGGTCCATCCCTTCATAATACAAACAGGCCACTCTCTTTCCATAAGAGGTTCCAGAGGGTTTCACGGGACATTCCCTTGCAAAATGCCCCCCCTGGCCACAGTATAAACAAAGACCCATCTCTCTTCTTCGTTTCTTCTCCTCATCAGACAAAGGCCCCCTTACTCCACCTATCTCCATGGGTTCAGACACACTCTTTGTCTCTCCTGCTCCCAAGGACTTATGATCAGGTCTCACAAACCCTCCCCTTGGCTGATAACGGCTTTTCTCTCCCCGTCTCTCTGCTAGGCGATGATTAAGTTTAACTACGAGGTCAATAAAAGCCGCACAGTCAGTAGGGGGGTCTACGACCTGTGAGACTATGTCCTTCAGATCTTCGGACAGTCCCTGATAAAATAAAGAAGTCCTCTTATCTTCGGGCCAATGTGTCTCTGACACCAAGCGATTAAAGGTGGATATATATGTCAATAAATCCTGGCGCCCTTGTCTTAACTTCAACAATTCCGCGTCACTTGCCTGCATAAAGGCGTGCTTTGCAAACAAACCACGCATTAGTTCCTTAAATGCAGGATAGTTTGTTAATACCGGATCATCCCTGTCTACGAGAGGTATAGCCCATTGTGCCGCTGTACCAGCCAAGTATGAAATTGTGAACGCCACTTTGGCCGAATCATTTGGGAAAGCAGTAGGTTTGCACATAAAGTGCAGTTGACATTGATTCATGAATGTGCCAAATTTGGCGCTATCCCCTACAAATCTTTCAGGTGGTGCCAAAGGGACCGGAACCGGAGTATTCACGGTAACCGCCACCGGTACCCCCCCACTAGCTCCCTGCCCCTGCCCACCAGAATA